>NC_079206.1:12506778-12576778 GCF_026745355.1 Beta vulgaris subsp. vulgaris
ACACTTTTCTGGGAGCCTTTAAATGTTCAAGCAAAAATGCTCTTTGTATTTCTGTATTGCACCTCAGATAACGGCGCATTCATTCCTTTCTCACACAAACCTAGGACATCTTTACCTCACTATATATACAAACCTTAGCCAATCAAAAGAAGAAAAGAGACAGCTGTAAAGAAGCTAAAAGACAAAAGACATATCCTAGATGAAAGACAAAATAAAATAAAACAAACAAAGAAAATAACCAGTAGGACTAAATAGAACTAAGAGCTATTTTCTTCACCCCCCTTTCAAGTTGGACTTTGTCTACCATACAAAGGCCTAACTTGAGACAAAGATAAGTATGTTGAGCTTCAGAGAGCGATTTTGTCATGATGTCTGCTAGTTGTAGAGAGGATTTGATGTAGGCTGTGGCAATGAATCCTTCCTCAATGTGCTCTCTGATGTAGTGACAGTCGAGTTTGAGGTGTTTAGTTCTTTCATGATATACTGGATTCTGAGCAATGTAATGTGCAGCCTTGTTGTCACAGTATAGAGTGACAGGATGAGGGATGGAAAGAGTAAGATCTTCAATAATACCATCTATCCAAACCAACTCACTTGTTGTTTGGGACATGGATCTATATTCAGACTCAGCTGAGGACTTGGAGACAGTTTTTAGTTTCTTAGTCTTCCAAGATACAATACATCTTCCCAAAAAAAACACAGTAACCAGTAAGAGATCTACCACTGAATGCACAGGCTCCCCAATCAGCATCACAAAAACCAGTCATGGTTAAGGCTGATTCAGCTGGATAAAACAGACCTTGAGAAATGTTTCCTTTGAGATATCTAACAATATGCATAGCAGCATCCCAGTGAGGTTGTCTAGGACAACTCATGAATTGGCTCAGTTGTTGTACTGAGTATGACAAATCAGGTCTGCTAAGATTAAGGTATAGAAGTCTACCTATGAGTCTTCTGAATTTCTCAGGGTCTGTCATCATTTCTCCTTGATCTGTGGAGAGTTTGATACCTTTAGGAAAAGGAAATTTTGCTGCTTTGCAATCTAATAGCCCTGAGTCAGCCACAATGTCCAAAGCATATTTCCTTTGATGAAGCATAATCCCTTCAGAGTTCCTGGCAACTTCCAATCCAAGGAAATACCTCATTTCACCTAAATCTTTCACAGTAAAAGCATTATCTAGGGCTCCCTTAATCTCTTCAATGTAGTCAGTGTCATCACCAGTGATTAAGAGATCATCCACATAAACAAGGATAATGCAGAACTTCTGATTGTCTTTTCTACAAAAGAGTGAGTAGTCCCTCTTGGATTGTTTGAATTTGTTATGTAAAAGAAACTCTCTCAGTTGGATGTTCCATTGTCTTGATGCCTGCTTTAACCCATATAAACTTCTCTGTAATTTGCATACTTTCCCTTCCAGTCTTGCCTGAGATCCTGGTGGAGGCTTCATATATATCTCCTCTTCAATATACCCATGTAAGAATGCATTGTTAATGTCAAGTTGGTGCAATTTCCAATTTTTCATTGCACTCAAGGCTATGAGAATTCTTTCACTTGTGAACTTAGCAACAGGGGAAAAAGTGTGTTTATACTCTTTCCCTTTGAGTTGCTTGTCTCCTCTAGCTACCAACCTTGCTTTAAGCCTTTCAATGGTTCCATCTGGCCTTACTTTGGTTTTATAAACTCATTTGCTATCAATAGCATGTTTTCCAATAGGTAGATCTGTCACTACCCAAGTGTTGTTGTTTTCCAAGGCTGCTATCTCCTGATCCATTGCTTCAATCCATCCTGTGTGTTGTGAAGCTTCTTGATAAGTATTTGGTTCTTTAATCTGTAAAACATGATTCAAAGAACACAAATAGTCTTCAGGATATGTGAAATGATCATCCAAGGTCTGCACATTAAAAGTGGGCCTAACTGCTTCAAGGTTGCTTGGTGGCAGTGTATATTCATAGTCAGCAAACTTTCTTGGTATGGTTCTTGTTCTGGTTGGCCTGATGGAGTCTTCAACATTTACATCAGTCACTTTTCCCAATTCTCCTTCGGATCTCTCTGTGACATGGGCTTCATCATTGATGTTTGTGTTCATCAACTCAGGTTGTCTCTCATGATGTTGAGTAACACCATCTTGTTCTTCTGCATCTATCTCTGCATCTGTGCACACACCTTCAGTCATATCCTCATTCCCAGTTGGAATTACACTTTCATCAACCTGCACAGCATCAAACTTACATCCAGGGATGCTATTAAAATGTAACTTCATAGCATCCTTCTCAATTGTGGGATTCAAGAAAGGAAAGATCTCCTCTTGAAAAACCACATATCTGCTCAAAAACAATTTTTTTTCATTCAAGTCATATAGTTAATATCCCTTTTGAGCATAGGGATATCCTACTAGGACACTTCTTACTCCCTTCTCTTCAAACTTATCACCTTTTTTTCCACCTTTAGTTCCATAGCATAAACAACCTATAACTCTAAGGTGTTCATACTCAGGTTTCTTCTTTAATAACCTTTCATAAGGTGTTTCCCAACCTATTACAGCACTTGGCAACAAATTGATTAGATGTGTTGCACTTAGAATACACTCTCCCCACAAATACTTTGGGAGTCCTTGTAACGCCCCGACTACTAATTCACTATTTAAGATAATCTAATTAGCAGCGGAATACCTATTTAGTCGAGGCATTACTGCCGCACCTTCGGTTAGGAAGGTGCAAGGCTACAATCATATAACATATTTAAACATTATGAGATAATAGTGGTAACTTAAACATCTTATGATATAATAAAGTAAACAACATTAACGTTACATGACATGACAATGATAATTTATATTAAAGTATACGGTCTTACATTCTAGTTAAGTTAACCTTACAAGTTAGTAGCACTATTACTAGATGATTTAATAAGGTGGTAATCCATGCCACTACGCAGTACCATCTTCCCCAGCAGTACCTAAAACATAAATACAAAACGTTATGAGCCGAGGCTCAGTAACAAACTACCCTAGCAACGTAAACTCATTTCAACTCATTTTATTTACAAAACATGGAGAAAGAATAATTCAAACATTTACGAAAACAATATCATTCAATTCACTTTAATATTCCATGATTCCATTTCATCAGTTTTTACTCTGGTTGATGTACATCAGTCAGTGCTGGGACGTCTCCCAGTATGTGTATGCACCACTGTGCAAGGGCCTTGGCCCCGGGCATTACCCTACACCAGTAACAGTAGTGGGCCAGTGCCCCAGTAAACAGTACGGTGCGTGCCCCAGTAAACAGTACGGTGCGTGCACGACCTTCAGTCAGTCAGTAGGTACAACCAACCAGTTCTTCACTTTTCTTTATCATGTTACGTTTCTTTTATTTTAACAGTTGACCAGTGTATTACAGTAACTCAGTACTTCCATTAATATTTCATAAACAATATCATTTCAGTGATCAGTATGCTTCTGTAACTCAGTATCTTTCAATCATATAAATCTCAGGATACGTAACCAAAACATGTAATAATATTCCCGCAACTCAAAAAAAGTACATGTTCATAAATCATCATCTCAGTAGCATATTATAAAAACGCATTTCAAAGGAATTGCGGGTACTAGCAGTAGTTGTTACCTTGATTGCATAATAATAATAATTATAATAATAATCCTCTTCTTACGTCCTTGATATCGTCCTTACTGAGCTCCGAGGAACGGGTTCTTTTAAGTTTCAAAACGAGTATTTTATAAGTTAGAAATTAATATAAGTGCTCCTTAAGTATGATTCTTAGTTTATAGTATTGTCTATATAAGTTATAAAGTCTAACTTATTAAACGATTACGTAATATATTGAAGTTATAATAGTTTATCCAATCCTTTAAACTTATTTCTATAGATATTACTTAAAATTCGAATTAAAAGTATTATCCTTCAATTAGTCATATTATTATGTTATAAGTTTTATAACTTAATAGTGCACTCATATAAGTTAGTTACTTATTAAAATTAGAAGTGACTATAATTTTTAAACTAGTTTAGAAACATATAAGGAAGCATGTTATAACTTAAATAATTTAAAGTTTGACTATTTATGTTTTTGTAGGACTAACTGTAAATAACATTTGCTGAACTTAGCTAACCTATAATTTATAAGTGACTTGACTTAGTTATAAGCTTGCATTATCAACACTATTATTACATAGCCAAAAGGGTTTAATAAATTAGGAAGTTAGTATATATAAACATTATAAAGTCAACATTTTAGAAAACAATTGTAAAACATTAGACTCACCTCAAAAACAGAATACACACGCGGGGAGGGGCTTGGCGTCGCGGCAGGGGTCCGGCAGGGCAGCGTTCCGAGCGGCGAACGCGACAGAAGGCGGCGAGCAGCAAGGCGAGTGTGGTGGTGCTGTGCAGTTCGCGAAAGAGGAAGAGAAAGAGAGAGACGAGTGTGCAGGGGGGGGGGGTCGAAGGAGATGAAGGTGCAGCGAGAGAGGAGGGCGACGGTCGGCGGTTGGTCGGAAAGTGGGGAGGTGGTGGCTGTGTGGTGGTTGTGGTGGTGGTCGAAAATAAAAGAACAGAGGAGTTGAAATTCTGTTTTCACTTTCTTTTAGTTGATTTAATTTTTTTCTGAATTGTTGTTGATTTTGTGTGGAAAATTTCAAACTCAATCTCCCTATTTATAGAGGAATTGCTATCTCACAAGATGAATTTCAGAAATTAAAAATTCACCAAACCATGGCATCCATGGTTTTTCAAGAAAAACAAGAAGCTTAACCATTGTTTTTGAGTGAATTTCAGTGGGTTTAATGAGTTTGTGAGGGAAAAAGTATAATTATAAAATGTTTGCTGGTTTTGTAAAACAAGGGAAGAAGAGGAATTCCATGGCTTGAGAGTTTTGGTTTGCACGCCATTGACAAAGGAGGGAGATGATTCTTCTTTTTTTTCTTTTATTTCTTGTTTACTGATGTTTGTGAATTGGGCTCATATTATGAGTTGGAGTTTCTTTTGCTAATTTTATTACTCACCTTATGTATTACATCTAACTCCAAATTACTTACAAGGTTGACTAAAGACTTTAGAATTCTAATTTATGAACCTCATTATCCAAAAATTACTAAACAAAATATCTTAGAAATTAACTTACTAATTTTTATTTACTAAGATTGGTTCACTTTTAGTTTATTAACTAAGATTAGTTATCAATTAAATAAAATTAGAACTTGGGGTATTACATCCTTCCCCTCTTAGAAAAAAGTTTCGTCCTCGAAACTGGAGCTCAGTTAGAACCTATATCATTGATAACATATAAAAATTCAATCCATATGATATATGCGAAATAAGTAATGTCATAAATCATTTCATCAAACATTCACATCATGCAGTATCATATAAATTTCGATTAAAGCATTCATTACATAAGATCATATCACCTAAGAGAAAAGGTGGGGATATTTTGCTCTCATTTGTTCTTCTACTTCCCAAGTAGCTTCAGAAGTCAAGTGGTTAGCCCATAGAACTTTCACCATTTGGATCACCTTACTTCTCAGTTGCTTTTCTCTTCGGTCAAGTATTTCAATTGGTTTCTCCTCATAGGTCAAGTCATTTCGTAGCTGTAAAGGCTCGTGTCTAATAATGTGGCTCGGATCTGGGACATATTTGCGCAACATCGACACATGGAATACATTATGGACCTTGTCCAGGTCAGTCGCGTCATATGAACCGATTGCTACCTCATTAACCCGTTCTAAGATCTCATATGGTCCAATATACCTAGGACGTAGCTTCCCTGATTGGCCAAATCTCATGATTCCTTTCGTGGGTGATTTTTCAAGAATACGATCTCCTACCATAAACTCCAATGGTCTTCTCCGTCGATCTGCATAACTCTTTTGTCTACTCTGAGCTGCTTTCATTCTTGATTGTATCAATCGGATCTTATCTGTGGTTTCCTGAATCAATTCTGGACCTATGACACGTGCTTCATCAATATCGCTCCAGCACAAGGGCGTGCGACATTTCCTGCCATAAAGTGCTTCATAGGGAGCCATCCCAATAGTGGCTTGATAACTGTTATTGTACGAAAACTCCACCATAGGTAAGAATTTCTCCCAAGTTCCTTGAAAATCCAAAACACAAGCTCTAAGCATATCTTCCACAATCTGATTTGTCCTTTCTGTCTGTCCGTCTGTTGTCGGATGAAAAGCAGTACTAAAGTTAAGCCTTGTTCCCAGAGCTTTCTGTAACTCTTCCAGAATTTTGCTGAAATCTTGAATCACGATCAGAAACAATTGAGCTAGGCACTCCATGTAAGCGTACTATCGTGTTCATTATAATTCAGCCAATCGATCCAAACTCCAGTTACTCTTCACTGCTAGGAAATGTGCCGACTTTGTCAACCGATCCACAATAACCCAAATGGAATTCATTCCCTTGGTTGACATAGGCAAACCCAAGATGAAATCCATCGATATGGAATCCCATTTCCACTCGGCACATCCAAAGGCTGCAACAAACCAGCTGGCCTCTGGTGTTCTATCTTAATCCTCTGGCATGTTAAGCATTTAGCCACAAAGTCTGCTACTTCCTGTTTCATATTGCTCCACCAGTACACCTGCCTTAAATCCTTGTACAACTTATTTCCTCCAGGATGAATTGAATATGGTGCATTGTGAGACTCATTCAAAATTCTTTTCTTCAAATTTTTATCATTTGGAACACATAATCTCCTTGAAACCTCAAAGTTCCATCTTCTTGGATCACAAAACCAGGTGACTTCCCATTCTTCACATCCAACTTTATTCGTTCCAGTTGTGAATCCTTTCCCTGAGCTCCCTTTATTTCATCCATTAAGCACGGCCTTACCTCTATTGCATTCAGACAACACCCTTTTTCCTTCTGAATGAGTTCTACCTCCATCTCACCAAATCATCATGAATGGCTCGAGGAATAGACAGATGTTTTCAGGTGAGATTTACGACTCAGGGCATCAGCAACTACATTGCTTTTCCAGGATGTATTGAATATCAAGATCATAGTCTTTCAGGAGTTCTAGCCACCTACGTTGCCTCATGTTGAGCTCTTTTTGGGTGAAGATATATTTCAGGCTTTTGTGATCAGTGAAAATTTGACACGAGGCTCCATATAATAATGTCTCCAAATTTTGAGGGCAAAGACAACAGCAGCAAGTTCAAGGTCAGTGGTGGGATAATTTTGTTCATGTGTTTTGAGTTGGCGAGAGGCATATGCTATCACTTTCCATTTTGCATTAAGACACAACCTAACCCGTGTTTGGAGGCATCACTATAGATAACAAATCCCTCGGTTCCAGATGGAAGGGTAAGAACAGGGGCAGTGGTGAGTCTTCTTTTAAGTTCTTGGAAGGCAGTCTCACACTCCTCAGTCCACTTATATTTGACATTCTTCCTCACAAGTTTGGTTATGGGTAAGGCAATTCTAGAGAAATCTTGCACAAATCTTCTGTAATAGCCAGCTAATCCCATGAAACTCCGAACTTCAGGAACATTAGTTGGTCTAGGCCACTCCACTATTGCTTTTATTTTCTCGGGATCCACCGACACTCCTTCTTCAGAGATAATATGACCCAAAAATGATATCTTCTTGAGCCAGAATTCACACTTTGACAGCTTAGCATATAATTGATTTTCCACTAACATCTCCATTACTTTCCTCAAATGCTCCTTATGTTCCTCCATGTTCTTAGAGTACACTAAAATATCATCAATGAAAACAACCACAAACTTGTCTAGGTATGGCTTGAAGACACGGTTCATTAAGTCCATAAATACAGATGGTGCATTGGTTAACCCAAAAGGCATAACAACAAACTCATAATGGCCATACGGGTTCTAAAGGCAGTTTTTGGAATATCCTCAGGCTTGATACGAAGTTGATGGTAACCAGACCTCAAATCTATTTTCGAAAAGACTTTTGCACCTCGAAGTTGATCAAACAAATCATCTATGCGGGGTAAGGGTACTTATTTTTAATGGTGATCTTGTTTAATTCCCGATAATCAATGCATAACCTCAAACTTCCATCCTTTTTCTTCACAAATAAAACTGGGCTCCCCAAGGTGACACACTCGGTCGAATATATCCTTTTTCAAGTAACTCATCTAATTTTTCTTCAATTCTTGTAACTCGGTTGGGGCCATCCTATAGGGTGCCTTGGAAATGGGGCTGATCCTGGGATTATCTCGATGCTAAAATCTAATTCTCTTGTGGAGGCATACCAGGTATCTCATCGGGAAACACATTTGGGTATTCACAAACCACAGGTATATCAGTATGGAAGGTTTAGGGGAATTTACATCTATGACACTAAAAGGTACCCAAAATAGTCAAACTCAGGCATCTTTTGAGCTCTCAACCCATAAACAATTTGGATTTGAGGTTTTGTCACAAATTTTGGTATGAAATTCTACGCCCATCAGGTGCTTTAAGGGTCACACTCTGCTTAACACAATTATGTCAGCCTCATATTTAGTCAACCAATTCATCCCCAAAATCACATCAAACTCAGATAACTCAAATTCTACAAGGTCAACTAGAAACTCAACTTTCCCCAACACAATTGGACAATTCTATACATGACTCTACATCTCACAGTTTTCCAGTAGGTAGGGCAACATTTAGAGAGGAAAAGTCACATGATGGTTGCAAGTTCAGGTTTTGGCAAACAATGGGGAAATGAAAGAATGTGAAGCTCCCGAATCAAATAAAACATGGACAGGCAAAGAATGGATAGAGAAAGTACCGTAATAACAGTGTCATCATTCTCAGCCTCATCTTGCCTCATGACATAGATTCTTCCTGTCGGTGCTTGTCGTGGTGGATTACGATATGCTCCAGTTGTGTTGTTGTTTCGGTTGCGATTAGTACCAGCTGAAGACGTTCCTCCAATGCTATTATTTGCTCCTGGTGGCTTAGGACAATCCCTGACATAATGATCACGACTCCCACATCTATAGCAAGCATTTGAGCCAACACGACATTCACTCTCTGAATGATTCCTTCTTCCACACTTGGCACACTCCTGAGGTTTGTTCACAGGTGCCCTGAAGTTACTCTGGACTCGGTTACCTCCATGATAACCTTGACCCCTATAATCAGATTGACCACTATCATTTCTCCTGAAATTTTGGCTCCCTTGATTAGCCTTTTTGCCCCTCCTTGATTTTCATTCCTCCCATCATTTCTCCTTTTAAAGTTACTATTCTGAGATTCTCGAAGCAATACTACGCGTTCCACATTAACAGCAACATCAACCATATCCTGGTATGAAGTGAACCTTTGAGATGCCAACCTATCCTGATATTTGAGCTGAAGACCTCGCTCAAAACGGTTCATCCTTGACTGCTCACTAGTTACCAGCTCAGGTGCGAATCTTGAAAGCTCCATGAACTTATTAGCATATTCCAAAACACTCATGTACCTTGCTGTAAGTGAAGGAATTCATCTTCTTTCTGCTTCCTAAGTGAGGAGGGTAAAATTTATCTCGCATCAAATCCTGAAGTTTCTCCATCCAAACCCAGGTTCATTTTTCTTTTCTTAACAATCTTCCACCATAAACTTGCTTGGCCCGTGAGATAAAATACAGCAAAGTCTACCCTCCATTTCTCAGGGCATTGCAAGGTTTCAAACAGCTGTCAATGCGATTAATCCAATCTTCAAACGCCACTGGATCAGGCTTACCATCATAAAGGTGGTTAAGAGATGAGAACTTTTGAACATCGCAGCGCTCTCATTTTCATTAGAACTACCTTCCTCCGGGATTCTTGGATTAACTCAGCTAACATAGTGCTCATATTTTCCAACTTTCCATCCTTGCATTTCTTCTAAAGGTTCATAATCATCATCCTGGTCATCCTCTATATGCACATCCTCCAGTGCACATTTTCAGCACCGTTGTAACATCGTTGTTGAATCAACGGTCGACATTCTGCATGTCAAATTACAGTTACGTTGAAATAAAATTATAAAATATTCCCATTTCCCGTATCCTACGCTCACACTCATTATAAATATTTTTAGTTTTCAATTTACTTAATTTAATTTAACCATAATTCCTTATTTTATCTATAATTTAACCATGTACCTTTAAATCTTCTTTATAACTTAATATTTTTATTTAACGTAAAACCATGGGGTTAAACGTTATGGTTCAGAACCGTTTGCTCTGATACCACTCTGTAACGCCCCGACTACTAATTCACTATTTAAGATAATCTAATTAGCAGCGGAATACCTATTTAGTCGAGGCATTACTGCCGCACCTTCGGTTAGGAAGGTGCAAGGCTACAATCATATAACATATTTAAACATTATGAGATAATAGTGATAACTTAAACATCTTATGATATAATAAAGTAACAACGTTAACGTTACATTGACATGACAAGATAATTATATTAAAGTATACGGTCTTACATTCTAGTTAAGTTAACCTTACAAGTTAGTAGCACTATTACTAGATGATTTAATAAGGTGGTAATCCTTGCCACTACGCAGTACCATCTTCCCCAGCAGTACCTAAAACATAAATACAAAACGTTATGAGCCGAGGCTCAGTAACAAACTACCCTAGCAACGTAAACTCATTTCAACTCATTTTATTTACAAAACAAGGAGAAAGAATAATTCAAACATTTACGAAAACAATATTCATTCAATTCACTTTAATATTCCATGATTCCATTTCATCAGTTTTTACTCTGGTTGATGTACATCAGTCAGTGCTGGGACGTCTCCCAGTATGTGTATGCACCACTGTGCAAGGGCCTTGGCCCGGCATTACCCTACACCAGTAACAGTAGTGGGCCAGTGCCCCAGTAAGCAGTAGCGGGCCAGTGCCCCAGTAAACAGTACGGTACGTGCACGACCTTCAGTCAGTCAGTAGGTACAACCAACCAGTTCTTTCACTTTTCTTTATCATGTTACGTTTCTTTTATTTTAACAGTGACCAGTGTATTACAGTAACTCAGTACTTCCATTAATATTTCATAAACAATATCATTTCAGTGATCAGTATGCTTCTGTAACTCAGTATCTTTCAATCATATAAATCTCAGGATACGTAACCAAAACATGTAATAATATTCCCGCAACTCAAAAAAAAGTACATGTTCATAAATCATCATCTCAGTAGCATATTATAAAAACGCATTTCAAAGGAATTGCGGGTACTAGCAGTAGTTGTTACCTTGATTGCATAATAATAATAATAATCCTCTTCTTACGTCCTTGATATCGTCCTTACTGAGCTCCGAGGAACGTGTTCTTTTAAGTTTCAAAACGAGTATTTTATAAGTTAGAAATTAATATAAGTGCTCCTTAAGTATGATTCTTAGTTTATAGTATTGTCTATATAAGTTATAAAGTCTAACTTATTAAACGATTACGTAATATATTGAAGTTATAATAGTTTATCCAATCCTTTAAACTTATTTCTATAGATATTACTTAAAATTCGAATTAAAAGTATTATCCTTCAATTAGTCATATTATTATGTTATAAGTTTTATAACTTAATAGTGCACTCATGTAAGTTAGTTACTTATTAAAATTAGAAGTGACTATAATTTTTAAACTAGTTTAGAAATATATAAGGAAGCATGTTATAACTTAAATAATTTAAAGTTTGACTATTTATGTTTTTGTAGGACTAACTGTAAATAACATTTGCTGAACTTAGCTAACCTATAATTTATAAGTGACTTGACTTAGTTATAAGCTTGCATTATCAACACAATTATTACATAGCCAAAAGGGTTTAATAAATTAGGAAGTTAGTATATATAAACATTATAAAGTCAACATTTTAGAAAACAATTGTAAAACATTAGACTCACCTCAAAAACAGAATACACACGCAGGGGAGGGGGCTTGGCGTCGGCAGGGGTCCGGCGAGGGCAGCGTTCCGAGGCGGCGAAGGCGACAGAAGGGCGGCGAGCAGCAAGGCGAGTGTGGTGGTGTTGTGCAGTTCGCGAAAGAGGAGAGAGAAAGAGAGAGACGAGTGTGCAGGGGGGGTCGAAGGAGATGAAGATGCAGCGAGAGAGGAGGGCGACGGTCGGCGGTTGGTCGACTGGGTGTGGGTTCGCCAAAGGTGGTCGAAAAGTGGGGAGGTGGTGGCTGTGTGGTGGTTGTGGTGGTGGTCGAAAATAAATGAACAGAGGAGTTGAAATTCTGTTTTCACTTTCTTTTTGTTGATTTAATTTTTTTCTGAATTGTTGTTGATTTTGTGTGGAAAATTTCAAACTCAATCTCCCTATTTATAGAGGAATTGCTATCTCACAAGATGAATTTCAGAAATTAAAAATTCACCAAACCATGAGCATCCATGGTTTTTCAAGAAAAACAAGAAGCTTAACCATTGTTTTTGAGTGAATTTCAGTGGGTTTAATGAGTTTGTGAGGGAAAAATTATAATTATAAAATGTTTGCTGGTTTTGTAAAACAAGGGAAGAAGAGGAATTCCATGGCTTGAGAGTTTTGGTTTTGCACGCCATTGACAAAGGAGGGAGATGATTTTCCTCTTTTTTTTCTTTTATTTCTTGTTTACTGATGTTTGGTTGGAATTGGGCTCATATTATGAGTTGGAGTTTCTTTTGCTAATTTTATTACTCACCTTATGTATTACATCTAACTCCAAATTACTTACAAGGTTGACTAAAGACTTTAGAATTCTAATTTATGAACCTCATTATCCAAAAATTACTAAACAAAATATCTTAGAATTTAACTTACTAATTTTTATTTACTAAGATTGGTTCACTTTTAGTTTATTAACTAAGATTAGTTATCAATTAAATAAAATTAGAACTTGGGGGTATTACAGTCCTGCATGAAGTCTAAGAGACCTAGCTGTTTCAAGGAGAAACCTATGCTTCCACTCCACCCTTCCATTCTGCTGAGGGTTCCCAGGTATACTCCTCTGATGGACTATACCTCTTTTTGCCAAAATCTCTCCACATTCCTCCTGAACTACTTCTGTCCCATTGTCACTTCTCATTTGTTTTACCTTTGTTCCAAACTGTGTCTCTACATGACCAAAAAATTCTGCAAGCACTTCTCTTACTCTCTCTTTGTTTTTTAACAAATGAGTCCAAGTAACTCTACTGTAGTCATCAAGTATAGTGAGGAAATAACTGGCTCCAGTTATATTTTTTACCCTGTAAGGACCCCAAAGGTCAACATGTATTAAATCAAAAGCATGAGAAGCATTGTTCCTGCTAGGATAAAAAGGCAGTTTATGGTGTTTTGCAACATGACAAGTATCACAAAAAAACTCTTTGATTCCACTGCAATTACAAAAATCCAAATGTTCCATTTTAGACAAGGAACTATGCCCAAGCCTAGCATGCATTACATTCAACTTAACTTTCTTCAAGCTACTTCTAACATTCCCTACAAATATCTTATTATCCTTTCTTTCCATCTCTTCTTCATTTTTCTTCTTCCTGTTCTTCTCAAACTTGTAAAGTCCACATTCTTCTTTTCCATATCCTATCTCTTCCTTATTGTAAAGGTCCTGAAAAACACATCCATTTCTATCAAAAATCACCTCTATGTTACTTCCTTCTACCACTTTACTGACAGATGGTAAATTATTTTTGAAATCAGGAATGTAAAGCACATCTCTAAGAATCATTTTAGGAGATAGTTTTACAGTTCCACTTTGACTCACTTTCTTAATGCTTCCATCAGGTAACCCTACATTAATATTTTTTTCAAGTCTTTTCAGGTTAGAAAATAACTTGATATTTCCACCCATGTGGTCTGAAGCTCCTGTGTCAACAATCCAGCTTTCACAATCATATTTCTCATTGTAATTTGCTACATTGGAAGCTTGTATTTTACCTGCAAAGTTGCTCATTCTTCCTGTGTCTCTACTGCTGCTTCCTCCTCCTCCATTTGAAAAAGCTTTCATTACCTCTTTCACCACTGCTGAAATCACATCTGCATTTGGTTTCACACCACTACAGCTTCCTGTACCCTCAACATCATACAACTCATCATCTAAAGGTGTGTCATGACCACTATCATTGTCTTGTTTTCCTACATTTCCAGCAAATTTCCCTCTAGTCTTTCCTTTATGAAGTTCCTTGAACCACTGTGGGGTCCCATTAAGCTTGAAACATTCAGCTTTAACATGACCTCTAAAACCACAATGATCACATTTCTTACTCATTTTCTCCCTTTTATAATCTCTTTTCTGTTCATATCTTCTTGCCTGGAAATCACTCACATCATTTCCTTCCATAACACCCCTTTCTCCTCCATATGTGACTTCCTTTTGCTTCTCAACCTGTTGTACAAGATGAAATGCCTTGTTCACAGTAGGTAAGGGATCCATTCCCATGATATTTCCTCTCACATTTTCATATTTCTCATTCAAACCCATGAGAAAATCAATCAACTTGTTCCTCTCACTTATTTCAAATAGTTTCTTGTATACATTACTTTACAAGTACATTTGCTCATTGCTCCACAGTCACAAGAAGGAAGTGACTCAAGAGATTGTATTTCATCCCAACATCTTCTCAGTTGACAATAATATTCAGAAACACTCAGCTTGTCTTGCTCTAGTTTAGCCACTTCTCTTTTTAGTTGATATAGTTGAGGAGCATTAGTCTCACCATATCTCTCAAGTAACTCATCCCAGAGTTGTTTAGATGACTCCATTAACATTAAGCTTTGAGCCATACCAACAGTCATAGACTTAAAAATCCAACATCTAATCATATAATCATTTCTAACCCATTTGTTAAAATCTTTAGAAGTGCTTTCTGGTTTAGAACAAGTTCCATCTATAAACCCCAGTTTGTTCTTAGACCCTAGAGCCATCTTAATGTTTCTACTCCAGTTTAAAAAATTACCTCCATCAAACAGCATCGTGCTGAGCTGCATTTGAGGCCCATCTGCACTAGACAGATACGGAGGATCAACGTATCCTCCTGCTCCCGTTTCTTCTTCTCTTCCTCCAGCCATTTCTGAGTTTTTAATGATCTTCACTTTGAAAAAATTTTATTTAATCACTGCATAAACCTTTGTGCTCTGATACCATTAAGAAAGTTGACACTTTCTAGAAAACAAAGTGAAATCAAAGTTTCACACTTTTCTGGGAGCCTTTAAATGTTCAAGCAAAAATGCTCTTTTGTATTTCTGTATTGCACCTCAGATAACGGCGCATTCATTCCTTTCTCACACAAACCTAGGACATCTTTACCTCACTATATATACAAACCTTAGCCAATCAAAAAGAAGAAAAAGAGACAGCTGTAAAGAAGCTAAAAGACAAAAGACATATCCTAGATGAAAGACAAAATAAAATAAAACAAACAAAGAAAATAACCAGTAGTGTCATGAAATATAATATGGATGCCCATTATACCCCCGTTAATATA
Source organism: Beta vulgaris subsp. vulgaris (assembly GCF_026745355.1). Classification (NCBI taxonomy): domain Eukaryota; kingdom Viridiplantae; phylum Streptophyta; class Magnoliopsida; order Caryophyllales; family Amaranthaceae; genus Beta; species Beta vulgaris. Next base: position 12,522,199 of record NC_079206.1, read on the forward strand.
TCCGGGATATTCTAGGGTTTTGTTCTCCAAGTAAAACCCTAACTATTATATTGTATATATATACCCTGGACTATATGGAATAAGATACAACACGCTTCTCTCTTCTCTCTTCTGTTTATTTACAACACGTTATCAGCACCAAACCCTAGCCGACTGAGCAAACAAGAAACCAAGGAAATCATCTGTCATTGAGCGAGAAATTTTAAATTGTTGCAACCTCAATTATATGCTCTCAAGTATTCAACTGCAACTGAGCCATCTAGTCAGCATCGTAAATCTTTGGTAATTTCTACGATACTGTTTTTAGTTTTGTTATATGTGTTTTTTTTTAATTGAAAATTTTGGAGAGATTTAGTTGAGTTACTGTTTCATTAATGGATATAATCTGTGAAAGTGGAACTAAAATTCCGATCAGATTTTTTGTTGTTGTTGTTGTTTTCTTCAATTGCTTGAATGATTGTTCTTGATAGTTGATACTGTAGTAGTATATGTGGAATGTTTTGGTTGATTGAAGCCAAAGACTTGATAATTCGTTAAGAAAAGCGAAAGGTAAGTATAGTGATAATGGTTGACTACTTTGCTGTAACCAAATTTACTGTTTTATGTGTCAACCTCTAGTATTTCTCATCCATGCACAAAATTTGACTATACTAATCTAATGCCTCACGATTTGCGGTGATCATCACAAATTGTCAATATCATTTTTTTTATGGCTGGCATTCATGAGGATGTTAAGGGGTCCAGTTTGCTTCTTATTATGAAGATTTGTCAAGTAATAACTATGTTAATGGATCGTCTTGACGTATTGAAGTTATTAGTTGGGTTTTAACTGAGATTTTATCTTTTAACTAGATTTTAGAGGTAGCAAAGGTTATGTTTGTTTCGTTTCAAATGATTTCATACGTATACTGTGTTAGTTAATTCTTTCATTAGGAAGCATGTAATTATTTCATATGTTTTATAATCAACCCATAATCTACACAAAAGTGCACCCCTCCATTTTTGTCTTATAGCATATGAGCAATACTATAGAAACATTATTTATTCGAATTATATTCTAACATTCCCTACTATATGAATTCCTTAAACTAGAATATTGAATTACAATTTGATATGAAGTCCTAATTTTGCAATATTCACTTGTATATAGTGAACTATGTCGAACCTTACAAAACTTGAATTTGCGGCCCTTGATATTACTGGAAAGAACTATTTGTCTTGGGTGCTAGATGCTGAAATTCACCTAGATGCAAAAGACCTTGGTGATACAATCAAAGAAGGAAATAAAGCAACAAGTCAAAACAAAGCTAAGGCTATGATATTTCTTCGCCACCACCTCCATGAGGGTCTTAAGATTGAGTACTTGACTGTGAAAGATCCACAAGTCCTTTGGAGTAATCTAAAGGAAAGGTATGACCACCAAAAAACTGTAATACTACCCAAAGCTCGTTATGACTGGTTACATTTAAGACTACAAGACTTTAAGTCTGTAAGTGAATATAACTCAGCTATGTTCAGAATTACTTCACAGTTGAAATTATGTGGAGAGAAAATCACTGATGCAGAAATGCTAGAGAAAACATACACTACCTTTCATGCGAATAATGTTGTCCTGCAGACACAATACCGTGAAAAGGAATTTAAGAAATATTCAGAACTTATATCTTGTCTCCTTGTGGCTGAGCAAAATAATGAGCTACTGATGAAAAATCATGAATCACGTCCAACTGGTTCTGCTCCATTCCCTGAAGCGAATGCGACATCCCATAATGGGAAAGAAAAATATCAGGCCAACAATAGTGGTCGTGGACGTGGACGTGGACGTGGATATGGGCATGGTCGAGGTCGTGGACGTGGATACGGATATGGTCAAGGTCGAGGCCGAGGTGGTTCTTTCAAGAATTCATATTCCCACCAGAAGAGGGACAAAAAGATGATAACAAACAAGAGAAAGATAAAAATGAGAAGTGACCAATGTATGTTACAGATGTGGAGGAAAAGGTCATTGGTCTCGTACGTGTCGTACACAAAACACCTTGGTTGACCTCTATCAACAATCATTGAAGCAAAAGGGAAAGAAAATAGAAACAAATCTTGTGTACGAAGATGGCGAAGGTGACTTTGATTGTGGCAATACAACTCACCTGGAAGTTGCTGATTTCTTCACCACCCCTGAAGGGAATAACTAATCCTTAGATTCGATTATGGTCATTTAAAGAATAAAACTTCGTTTTCATTTATTAAGTTATTACTATGGATTTTTGTTTGGATTATGTTATTTATTTTAGATTTTATTTGTTAGTACTATGATTTTATATGACATTGTTAAAATTTGGTTATTTAGTTATTCTTATATATTATTGTTATTTCATTTATTTGAAGAATATGAATACCCCTCAAGTTCAGTTAGCAATGAATGGTGAAGATTTATGCCTAGCAGACAGTGCAACTACTCATCCATACTAAAAAGCAAGAGATATTTCTCTTATTTGACAATGAAAGAAACTAGTGTGAGTACTATATCAGGTAGTACAAAGATAATTGAAGGCTCCGGAAGAGCAAATATATTATTGCCTATGGGAACGAAATTTGAAATCATTGATGCATCATACTCTCCCAAATCTCAAAGAAATTTATTGAGCTTTAAAGATATTCGCCATAATGGATATCATATTGAGACAATAAGTGAAGGAAATGTTGAATACCTTCATATCACGAGTATTACCCAAGGCACTAAGAATATTTTGGAGAAATTACCTGCATTTTCCACTGGTCTGTACTACACTAAAATCAATACAATTGAAACATATGCCATAGTAAACAGGAAGTTTGCAGATAATTTACTATTTGGCATGACCGGTTGGGCCACCCTGGTTCAATAATGATGCGAAAAATAATTGAAAATTCATGTGGACATTCATTGAAGAACCAGAAGATTCTTCCTAATGATTTCTCATGTGCTGCTTGCTCACAAGGCAAGTTGATAATACGACCTTCACCAACCAAAATAGATTTTGAATCTATCAATTTTTTGGAACGTATACAGGGAGATATTTGTGGGCCAATTCACCCACCATGTGGAACATTTAGATATTTTATGGTTTTAATTGACGCATCGAGTAGATGGTCACATGTATCCTTGTATCAACTCGCAACCTGGCGTTTGCGAGACTACTTGCTCAATTGATTAGATTACGAGCACATTTTCCAGATTTCCCTATGAAGGCAATCCGCCTTGATAATGCTGGTGAATTCACTTCTCAAGCCTTTGATGATTATTGCATGTCTATTGGGATAAGTGTTGAACATCCTGTAGCACATGTTCACACACAAAATGGTCTAGCTGAATCATTAATAAAGCGTCTCCAGTTGATTGCTAGACCACTACTTATGAAGTCCAAACTCCCAATCTCTTGGGGACATGCTATATTACATGCAGCAGCATTAATTCGCATCAGGCCAACGAGTAATCAAAAGTTCTCCCCATCACAATTGGTTTTTGGTCAGGAACCAAATATTTCCCATCTAAAAGTTTTTGGATGTGCTGTATATGTTCCAATTGCTCCACCACATCGTTCTAAGATGGGTCCTCAAAGGAGGTTAGGAATATATGTTGGATATGAATCTCCATCAATAATTAAATATCTAGAGCCATCCACAGGGAATCTATTTAAGGCTCGATTTGCAGACTGTCACTTTAATGAGTCAGTTTTTCCAACATTAGGGGAGAGAATAAACAGCTGGAGAAGGAAATCATTGGAATGAATTATCATTATCTCATCTTGATCCTCGTAATAAACAATGTGAATTAGAAGTCCAAAAGATAATTCATTTACAAAGCTTAGCAAATCGATTGCCAGACGCATTTACTGACCCAAATAGAGTAACCAAGTCGCATATACCAGCTGTGAATGCTCCAATCAAAATTGATGTCCCAGAAGGAAAACATCAAACTGCTAGTGAGTCTACAGCACGCCTGAAGCGTGGTAGACCTATTGGTTCCAAAGATAAGAATCCTCGGAAAAGAAAAGGAGCAGGAATTGATAATGGCCAGACCGAGGAAACAAAGAATTTTGAAGGATCTCCAGGAGAGACTTTAGACATGGCAAAGGAAGAAATTCAGGTACCTGACAATGAAGAGATCTCAACTGATTATGTCATGTCTGGAATAAAATGGAACCGAAATCAAATCGACGTCGATGAAATTTTTGCATGCAATGTAGCAGTTGATGTTATGGAAGAAAATGAGGATCATGAACCAAAGTCTATTGAAGAGTGTGCACAAAGAGTGATTGGCCAAAATGGAAGGAAGCAATTGAGGCAGAATTAAAATCTCTTGCAAAGAGAGAAGTATTTGGACCAGTAGTCCGTACACCTAAAGGTGTAAAACCAGTGGGACATAAATGGGTCTTTGTGCGAAAGAAGAATGAAGATGGTGAAATTGTGAGATACAAAGCACGTTTAGTTGCACAAGGATTCTCACAAAGACCTGGAATTGATTATGAAGAAACATACTCCCCTGTGGTGGACGCAACTACTTTCAGATTTCTTATTAGTCTGGCAATAAGAGAAGGACTTGATTTACGTTTAATGGATGTAGTCACAGCCTACTTATATGGGCCACTGGACAATGACATTTATATGAAAGTCCAGAAGGATTTAAACTGCCAGAAGCAGCAAATTCTAATTCTCGAGAACATTACTGCATAAAATTAAACAGATCTCTTTATGGATTGAAGCAATCAGGGCGTATGTGGTATAATCGCCTCAGTGAGTACTTATTAAGTGAAGGCTATAAGAATGACCCTATCAGTCCATGCATTTTTATAAAGAAATTTGGGGCAGGATTTGTAATAATTGCAGTGTATGTTGATGATTTAAATATTATTGGGACCCCTAAAGAGATTTCACACACAGTGGAATATTTGAAGAAAGAATTTGAGATGAAAGATCTTGGAAAGACAAAATTTTGCTTGGGGCTACAAATTGAGCATCTAAAGAATGGAATCCTTGTGCATCAAACAACATATACGGAAAAGGTGTTAAAAAGGTTTTATTTGGATCAAGCACATCCGTTGAGTAGCCCAATGGTTGTAAGATCACTTGATGTTGATAAAGACCCATTCCGTCCTCGAGAAATCAATGAAGAAATCCTTGGTCCTGAAGTACCATACTTAAGTGCAATAGGGGCATTGATGTATCTTGCTAGCCATACGAGACCTGACATATCATTCTTCTGTGAACTTGCTAGCAAGGTTTAGCTCATGTCTAACTCGAAGGCATTGGAATGGAATAAAACATGTACTTCGTTACCTCCAAGGAACGAAAGATATGGGTTTTTTTTTTCTAACCAACCCAAAGAAGACTTAATTGGTTTTGCAGATGCAGGGTATTTGTCTGATCCCCATAATGCTCGATCACAAACAGGATATGTGTTCACAAGTGGTGGTACTGCCATTTCTTGGCGTTCCATGAAGCAAACCATTGCAGCCACTTCTTCCAACCATGCAGAGATTTTAGCTATCCACGAAGCTAGTCGTGAATGTGTATGGTTAAGGTCCGTAATTCAACATATACGAGAAGATTGTGGCATATCTATAGGGAAAGAAGCTCCAACAGTTATGTATGAGGATAATGCAGCATGCATTGCATAACTCAAGGAAGGATACATCAAGGGTGATAGAACAAAACACATTTTACCAAAATTTTTCTTCACCCATGAACTGCATAAAAGATGGTGATGTACAGGTTCTACAGATTCGTTCAAGTGAAAATTTGGCAGACCTATTCACCAAGGCACTTCCCACCGCTACTTTCAAGAAATTAGTTTACCGTATTGGATTACGTCGTCTCAAAGATCTCAAGTTATGTAATCATGAGGGGGAGTAGATGCGCGCTGCACTCTTTTTCCCTTAACCATGGTTTTTCCCACTGGGTTTTCCTGGTAAGGTTTTTAATGAGGCAGCATCTTACGCGCATTAGGAAATATTTATTTTAAGAGAGAACTTTTATTTTGTATAATGGACATCCAAGGGGGAGCGTTATGAAATATAATATGGATGCCCATTATACCCCCGTTAATATATCCGGGATATTCTAGGATTTTGTTCTCCAAGTAAAACCCTAACTATTGTATTGTATATATATACCCTGGACTATATGGAATAAGATACAACACGCTTCTCTCTTCTCTCTTCTGTTTATTTACAACAAGTAGGACTAAATAGAACTAAGAGCTATTTTCTTCAAAGACTAGTAATTTATATGAAAAGTGAGAACAAATGTCAGCCATTAGATTAGGGCTTATTTAATGGCCTAGATTAAAAGGTAAAAGTTGAAAGAGAATTCTCAAGATCTTCAACGGTCTTCTCGCGTTTACAGTTTCTCCCAAAACATTCTCTCGTTCCTCTCTCTTCTCTGTTCTCTCGTTTCTTAGCTCTATCCTCTCACGCAATGATCTCGATTAGGAATTCATCGTCTTCTCCTTCATTGCTAGTCTCAGTCCGGTGTTCATCGCAGAATTGTATGAATATCTATTTTGTTTTCTTTTAATCGCGTTCAATTGGTATTGAATTTTTATGTTTTTTTTTCGTTTGATTTGATTTGATTGCGTGAAAATTTTGATATATGAATTGATTGGCCTTGTTAGATCGATTTTCTCTGGCTGAATTCTTGATCTATATTGTTATATTTGTTAGTCTTTTCTGGTTATTTGGTTTTTACTATTTATTGAGGTTGACTATGCAATGTTTAAACAATTATTGAGTTCCTTCAATTTTAATTTTAATTGTTTTCTTGAGCGCAATTTGAGATAGTGTTTCTCTTCCATGTTTATTCAATTATGTATTTTGTTAGTTCAATCTGCCATTAAAATTAGTTAGTTTTCGTATCAGTGAATAGTGATGCTACGGTTTTGTGTTTTCTTCGTGAAGAAAAGGTTGTGTTTTGTAGTGACGAAGCGTGCGAAGAGGTGAAAATATAAGAAGTAATAATAGCAATTATGCCAATATGTGATTAAAATTACATAACTTAGAGTTAGAGTTATAGAAAGACTTTACCAGAGTTATAGGTACTTGTACTTGGATTTTAGAGTTTAGGAACTTGTACTTTGAGTTATGCCAACATTTTATTAGAGTTATAGGAACTTGTACTTGGAGTCTTGGAGTTATGCCTACGTATGATTAAAGTTATATAAATTTGTAATTGGAGATACAGAAGCACTTCATAGGAGTTATAGGAAGTAGTCGTTAAAGTTATGCCTTATTTGCTATAACTTTCATTTGTACTTATTTCAACTCTGATTAGTGCTTTCTATCACTACAAACAGATGTTGCTGTATCCATGTTTGATTATTTGTGCCTTACTTGCTTAGAATATGTTAGGAATGACACTTAAGTAATGTAGTAGTATATGAATATCACTCCGTAGGTTGGCTTGCATTGCGTACAGCCCTACCACTAATTAGACAAAGATCCTCTAAGTCTAACATACTAGTTCCATGCTCAATGGCTTAGCATATTGGGCCATTTACCTCCAAGGGTCCATAAGAACGTGCAATTGATATTCCATCCAAAAGTACAGGATACCTTGTTAGTTCTCAGTGGCCTAAATTGCTAAATATGAGTTCAGTTTTCTATATATATACTGCATATGCTACATATGTAAGAGTTTATCCAATTTCAAGTGAACAAAAGTATGAATGAAAACATATACTTTTTTTTTGCACTATGCCAGACTGCCACCATTTGCTCTTTCTTTATTGAGAAACTTGTGTTAGCTACTTAGCTATATAAGAATTGAACATAGTTATCTTTTGATTTGACATGTTGTTAATGTCTGCTGCCAGGCTAAATATGTGATTTTTAATTTTTTCTATTAGCTTTTCACTTTGGGAGTGTAAATAAGCTCTAGTTATCTTGTGTTTTATGTATGTTTAACTAACCTCATTTTGTAAAGTTTCTCATGTGCTTCATTCTCATGGAATATTTTAATAATTTCAGCTTATCAACCAATCATTTTTCCATTGACTTGTTCATGCAGTCTGTAATCTTTGCTGTACAAGTAGTATTAGGATGAAAATAGGTTAATAGGTTAGTTCCTTTCTCTTGCAGGGTAAGGAATAGTTGGATAATCGTCCTTCAACGATCTTTTGTTAGTAAAGAAGCTCTAAGAGAGTAAGAGTGCTGGTTTGAATTTAAGGAGCATGTTGCTTAAGAGTATACCCTGTGGCGCTGAGTTGGTTCATGTATACCTACCAGAAGGAGAGCTCCTCATTCTGACAAAGATTGAACATTCATAATGCATGCCTAATTATAGGATACCGATATAGAATGTGACTATACTTGAATAACTTCAGATTATAATGTTGAGATTTGCTTTAACTTGAACTAAAAAGGCATCGGCTAAAGAAGCCCTATTAGCTAGGCTTGTCAATCTAACACATCAAGGACTTTCTTGCAATTTGCAGTTTGTTCTATGATTTATTAATTCCTAGAATTACAAGCAATGTGTCTATTTGTGTTATATGCTATCTTTGGTGTTTAAATGACATGCTTCTTTGTGTGTTAGTATAATTAACAATCTTGAGACAGAGAAAGGACCGGAATTCAATTATGCATTCTCATTGGCCCCGAAGTACAAGATGCTGAGTTGGTGCTCTTGCTCGCATGCTCAGGACAGCCCCACTAGTACGCCAAGATTCAAGCTGATATTCATCACGCTTTCAAAGCAGCACCACCCACATGATGTTAATTTTGGCACAGGTATTGAATTTTTTATGGCACAGAGCGCATCAGGTGCCCTCTAAGAGCATCAGGTGCCCTCTAAGAGTTACAGGGAGATGAAAGAACTACTACTCTGTAAGAGTGGATATCGGGTGATTAACAAGGAAGACCTTTAATCTTAGCCCTTGGATATCAAAGGTAGGAAACTTTTAAATACTATCAGCATATACAATGCAAGGTAGATTATGTAGAAAAATTAAAGAGGTTGCTCGGTGATGATAGCTAAGTATCCATAAAAAGATTTGACTATTACTTTAAAGCCTATTAGCTTAAATGGCAGAGCATTGTGCTATGCTCAAGATGTGGGTTTGATTCCCACATAGGTTATGAAATAACAGGTTAGTAAGAACCCTAAATATAAAGGAGAAGAATTCAACACAACACAATCATGTAGACTAAAACTATAGTTGAAAATTGTCACTAATGTGACGCAAACTAGTGTTAATTTTTTTTTCTTGTTTTTGTTAGGTCATGCCGGCTAAAGAGCAAAATTACATCCTAAAAGCATAACAAAACCATGTAAACAAGAAGTGCTTGAAGCTTAACTAATAATAGGAGCCTGTGTGGTAGTCGAACCCACATTTTTGTGTATTTGCACACACAATGCTCTACCAGTTGAGCTAACAGGCTATCTTGTTTCAAACGTAATTACAAATATTCTACTAGTGCAAGCAAACATCCTTAAGTCAAGCAAATTGGCATAACTCATAAAGTAATGATATGTTGCCATACCTCTAGTGACACATTGGTATAACTCTAATAAATACCTTTTGGAACTCTAATGACATGTTTCCATAACTCTAACTCACACCTTCTACAACTCTAATGACAGAATGCCATAACTCTAAATCTGTAACTGACACTTACCAAAACTATAATAACTCTTACTTCATACCTAATGCATTGCTCCCCTAGTCAAATTAGAAACAAGTCAGTTTGTCGCTATATAGCAAAATGGTAGGTCAAGTTCGTAACAAAACACAAACTTAGATATTTCTATATGTATGCATAAATAAAACAGAAGATAATCAAACATTCTTTCAATGACATCAACATTATTGCCGTAACAAGTTCACTCTTAACTACCCAGATATTTTCTCATGCACATAGGCAAACTATACTTGACTGTTGGCGGTGCATCCACATACCTCTAACTATAGCTTCCTACAACTTCAAGTATTGGTATAACTTGGACTAGTTCCTATAGCTCTAAACAAATAATGCTAAAACAAATATTTCTAAAATGCTAATTCTAATTACTACTTCCTATATTTTTTTAAAAAAATATTACTATAACTTTAAGTCGTACACCCTATAACTCTAAACGAGTATTTGTAGACCTAATAAAGTGTGGACATAACTCTAAATATTACTTTCTATAACGTTAAACAAATGTTGCTATAACTCTAGTTACTTTCTAGTTCCTACAACTCTAAGAAAATATTGATATAACTAAATTGACTAGTTCATATAACTATAAAAAAGAGTTGACATAAATTTAAACAAGCAATGTTATAACTCTAAACAAGTTGATATAACTCTAAACAAGTAATGTTATAACTCTAAATAAACATTCTAAAATGCTAACTCTAATTGTTATTTCCTATAACTCTATACAAATATTGCTATAACTCTAAGGGAAATTCCCACTGGTAACCCTGTACTATGGAACAATTGCAATGGTAAACCGTTTTTCTTTTGAGTTTCAAAAATAACTCTAATCGTTACTTCAACCATTAGTATTATTAGATTTTTCTTCACTATGATGAAGTATAGAAGAACATTTTATTTGTATTAGTTAATGTTGGTTAATCTAGGTTAGGTAAACCAATAATACTAATGGTTGAAGTAACGATTAAACCATCATTAATGTCACAGTTGTATAATATTACTAAGTATAGGGTTATTTTGAAACTCAAAAGAAAAACGGTTTACCATTGCAATTGTTCCATAGTACAGGGTTACCAGTGGGAATTTCCCTAACTCTAATTAGTACTTTCTATAATTCTAAACAAGCATTGGTGTAACTCTAATTATCAATTCTTATATAAGTCCAAGCAAATGTTGCTATAGCTCTTGATTACTACTTCCTACAACTCTAAACATATGTTGTTATAATTCTAATTAGTACTTCATATAACTCTAACACAAGCATTGGCATAGCTCTTATACTACTTCCTACAACTGTTTAATTACTATTGCATATAACTCTAAACAACTATTGCCTTTAACTCTGATTTTATTTTCTAATACCTCTAAAGAAGTGTTTTCATAATTCTTATAACTCTATACATATCTTGTTGTAACTCTATACATATCTTGTTGTAACTCTAATTATTAATTCTTATAACTCTAAATAAGTATTGTTGTAACTTTAATTACTATTTTTCATAACTCTAAACAACTATTCCCCTAACTATAACTACCATTTCCTAAAATTCTAAAGAAGAGATGGTGTAACTCTAATTAATGCCACCTATGATTCTAAACAAAAGTTGTAACTCTAACAAGTAATTTATAAACTGAACAAGAACACCTGCCACCTATGATTAATTAATATAATCACAGTAATTTCGTAGCAATTCCAGTTTGTAATGACATAAATTCTTATATTTTGTATTGCTTACTCAAATGAATTTTGGAATTCAGATGTAAAATTTGAATCAAAATTCTAAAAACGAATTAGAAAAGATTTCTAAATACTAACCTTCTTCTGCAATATATATTGAATGAGTTCCTCGATCACTAATTCTGATCTCTGAACAAGCAAGAAAACTAAAGATGCTCCGTTTGCATCTGATCGATTTGTTAATTCAGATTCATTGATTGTATAGAAACCAAAAATTTGTTCTTGTGTAGAAGAGAGAAAAGATGGTGGTTAAAATATGGTGGGATAAGCTTAGAAAAGTGCGTGAAGATGATAAAACAGGTTTACTATATATCTCAATCGCTGAATTTGGTTAGATCTAATGGTCCATATTCATTCTCATTTCTCACCTAAATAGCTTTCTCACATGATCTTACCCCCCTCTCTCTCTCTCTCTCTCTCTATATATATATATATATATATATATATATATATATATATCTCTATTATATAAGCCAAGGGAGGAGGTGTGGTGTCCTCTTTTGAAGTGACTAAAATACCCTCTAATAATTTAAAACAATGTTTTTCTTTTAATAAAAAATAGAAACTTGCCACGTGAGTAGGTCAAAAATAGAATATGCAATACATTAATAACTTGACAAACTAGATTGAAACAATCAATTCATGAAATCAATTAGAATCTTCAACCAAAAATAGTTAGCAATATATCGTGATAATATAATATTTCTTATTTACAAAGTTCAAATAATATGGTTTATTTTTATAATAGTTAAATAACTATACTAAACGCTGAAAAGAAATTATTAAATCATCGATCAAATTTTTTCAGTGACGATATTGAACAGTTAAAAATCATTCACCTTTAAGTTAAAAAGAATAAATAAATCTACAAAAGAACCTCAATAATTTACATCACTACCAAATAATTTTAGATAAAAAACATGTTCATTTGTATATACTTACATAAGATTGTCGACGCACGCATCGCGTGCATATGCAACTAGTATATATAGGGGCAAGATCACATGAGAATGCTTCTTACATGAGAAATGAGAATGAATCTCAACCACACGATTAGATTAGAGTTACAACACTTGTTCATTAGAGTTATACCCAGCTAAAAAATTTTGGAGCAAAAAAAAAAAGTTTGAATTTTGAATTTTTGTTTCTAATATACTTTTTTTTGAAGTTACATCACTTTTTCATTAGAGTTACATCACTTATTCATAAGAGTTATAGTGCGTAAATATCATTCTCATTTCTCATGTAAGTATGCATTCTCATGTGAACTCACTTCTATATATATATATATATATATATATATATATATATCAAAGAACATGTGTATATAGTACTTGAGAAAAAAAAGACTTAAAAATTCATAAACATAAAAATAAACATGAAAAGAGCATCTATACTAATATATTAAAAGGCGTGCGCAAACAAGAAACGGTGCCACGTGGTACTTTCCCTAAAGGAGTTTTACTCCATGTAATCCACAACAATTTAAAAAAATAGAAATTGTGTAGTATAAGTTTTGATCCCGGGACCTCAAAAACATATACTAAACTCTTAACCACTAGACCAAATAACATTTAGTGTTATCATCTTAATTTATAGTATTAATAAATGAAAATTTTTCTTACCCGGGACATAGCCCCGGCATAATAACTAGTTAAGGTATACAATAAAGAACAACACACTAATTGTAATAGACGTGTGTAAATACTATGTAATACTTGAGATTCAAAAAAAAAAAAATTAATAATCACAAAAATGAATAAAAACATAAAAGAACATGAAGATACCAAATAAAAAATATCATGCTTATAATCATAAAAGAAAATAAGCATATAAGACTTGAGATACAAGAATCTATATAAAAAATCACAACAAAACAAAGATAAACATGAATAGAACATCAAAGTATCAAAAAAAGAACACCATCAACATAAGTAAAGAACATCTGCATATGTAATTAGGAAACAAAAAATGCTCAAAATATATTTCAACAGTGGACTTAAAGAACAAGAAAAATAAGTATTATAAATGGAAGATAAAAAAAGTCTAGAGACAAGACAAAAAAATATAAAAGTTACAAAGTCCTTTGTCAATTTTTTAAAATTTGTTATGAGATTAAATGCCAGAAGCCTTTATCCTTATATGTTCTATTGTTAGATTTAAGTAATTTCATGTGTCTTTTGCTCCACCAGTTCATACCCTACATTTTATTGAATAGAGATTATCGTTTCATACCGGGTGCATGTAGATCACCATGCACCCGGGTCCATGCTCCACATATTGTTCTAATGATGCATTACAATCAATGTGAGAAAATGATGCATTACAATGCTTTTGTAATTCCTAAATTGTGGTATTACTAGTTGGAGCACTATGCGTTTCCCCAAAATAACGTAATGGTAAGAGTTAAATAAAGTTTGTGTATTTGGTAGAGAGCAAATATAATCCAGTAAAATGAGAAAGCAACTAATTATAAATTTGTGGTTAAGGAAGAGAAAGCAACAGTGGACTAATTATAATTTTTTTTAAATCTTACTAATTATAAAAGCAACTAATCCATCTCCACAACTTTCACTTTCTCTGTTTTTGCTTTCTTCTTCCTTAACCACAAATTTATCACCATCAATCTATCTGATGGACTCGTATGGACTTGTGGAGAGGCGGAGAAACTCTAAATCAATACTAAGTGCAAAAATACTACTGTACTGGAGTGGTAGAGGGTGTGAATGGGCTAGGCCCAACGAGGCATAGAGTTTAGAAGAAAAAAAATTACCGGGTTCCAGGTACCCGAATCACAAAACTAGAGAGCCTGTTACCTGACCTGGAAAAGAGGGTCGGATACCCGGCCCATTAAATTTCAAATTTCTTCAAAAGTATCCGATTTTTTTGTTGCGGGTCGGCGGGTCAACGGGCCAGGTCGGACGAGTCGGGATTTTTCTAAACACTCTTAATTACCCTTGAGTTACTCTAAGCTAGGCAACCAATGAGATAAAAGTTTAAGGGGGTAAAAAATTTAAAAAATAACTATTTAATAGTGTGAACACAATTATTGCAGTTTAAAACTAATAGAAAATTCAATTCATACCCCCTTCGTTTTTTTTTTATTTTACACACTTTTCTTTTTGGTCGGTTCCTTTTAATCTACACACTGTTGCTTTTTCTAATTTTGGTAACATATCACATCTACTTTCTCCTCTTTTCCCATCCATGTCATCCACTTTTTAGTCTCTTTCTACCTTTTCAGTTTCTCTTTCATACTTTTAGAATTCCTCCTTGATTCTCCCCCAAAATAAAGTGAGTACACTAAAAAGAAACAAAGGAAGTAAATTATACTATATGTGAAAAGATTCAATGTAAAAACAACATATTGAAATTTTCCAAAACAAAAGAAAACGGATGGTGTAATAATTAACACCCCCTCAAAAGTCAAAACAAAAGATGACTATTATATTATTACTTTGTAATTCATTATTATGCAATACTCCCTCTGTTTCATTTTAATCTACACACTTACACTTTTCACGCATGCCGATGTAAAACTTTGAGAACATATATCTTTAGTTTTGTATTTGTAAAAATTATAAAAAGTACATATTAATAAAATAGATACTAAGACGAATCTAACAAGATCCCACATGATTATGTTTTTATTCACGTATAAATCACAAACGAAGGTCAAAGTGCAATTTATGAATAGTGTAAAATGTCAAAGTGTGTAGATTAATATGAAACGGAGGGAGTACATTATAAGATCTTATTTATGGTATTACTATTATTATCATTTTATTTCCATTACAACTTTTATACAACTTTTATTATTAATAATAATAATTATTATCATTATTATGAGAACAACAACAATATTTATAATCATAACAATACTAATTATTACTAAAAATAATTATATAACCCAAGTCATTAATTTATCAGAGCGCTTATACAATGTGTTCACACTTTCCCATGAAAAAAAAATTCACACTTGAGAAGTCGGCAGACTCAACTCTTTTTTTTCATATAAAATAAAATAAGATATGACATTTATAATGATAACAACAAGATTAATAATAATTACCAATATTAATAATTAATAAGTACAACAACAACAATAATAATCCTTTTGAACAAATGTACTAGTAAATAATATACTCCTTTTGTATTTTTTTTATCTTTCTCACTTAAAATCTTGATACTATTCACAAAATCACAACTAGAGAGAATCTTTTAGATTTTTTCAATATATAAGAAAAAATATAGTCATATGGGGTCTTGTTTGATTCGTCTCAATGAGTACTTTATTAATAAACAGTTATTATAATTTTTACTAATATGTAATGAAAGATATTTAATAGTAATAATGAGTTTTTAAATATAAGCATAATCTGATCTGAACTAATATAATCTGATCTGAACTTATTTTTTCTGATCTGATCTGATCTGATTTGATTAGATCTGAAATAAGCAAAAATAAGGTGAATTGAACATAGTCTAAGTGCAAAAATACTATTGTACTGGAGGAGGGGTAGAGGGTGTGAATGGGCTAGGCCCAACGAGGGATAAAGTTTAGAAAAAAATTACCGAGTTCCGGGTACCCGGTTCACAAAACTAGACAGCGTGTTACCTGACCTGGAAAAAGCGGGTCGGATACCCGACCCATTAACTTTCAAGTTTCTTTAAAAGTACACTATTTTTTTAGTTGCGCGTCGGTGGGTCAACGGGCCAAGTTGGCCGAGTCGGGATTTTCTAAACACTCTTAATTGCCTTGAGTTACTCTATGTTAGGCAACCAATGAGACAAAGGTTTGAGGGGGTAAAAAAAATAGAAAATGACTATTTAATAGTGTGAACACAATTATTGCAACTTAAAACTAATAGAAAATTTAATTCATACTCCATTCGTTTTCTTTTAATTTACACACTTTCTTTTTGGTCAATTTCTTTTAATCTACATGTTGTTGCTTTTTCTAATTTTGGTAACCTGTCAGAACTACTTTCTTCTCTTTTCCCATTCATGCCATCCACTTTTTAATATTTTAACTCACTTTTTAGTTTCTCCCTCTACCTTTTCAGTTTCTCTTTCATACTTTTGTACTTCCTCTTTGATTTTCCTCCAAAATGAAATGAGAAAATTAAAAAGAAACAAAAGAGGTAAACTATACTATATGTGGAAAGATTCAAAATAAAAACAACATATTGAAATTTCGCAAAACAAAAGAAAACGGATACAGTAATTTAACACCCCTCAAGACAAAAGATGCAAGTAATTAAAAAGGTACATTAACCATGATAGTTATTATCTATCTTGCGGACTCTTCCAAACTACATGTTTTATTCAAGGAATTGACCTGGCACCCAAAACCAAAGTTGTTGTCCTACGATAGAGTTTAATTTGATACAGTTACTAATTTACCATATATGTAGTTCTAATAATCCCGATTCTTTGAACCTCATCTCAGTAATTTCTCTTAGACGTTTCATCATTTCATCAGTTAAGTAATTCTTGTGATCACCTACTTTTCCTTTCCTGAAAAAAACATTATTTGGAACGTTTGCACCCGGTAAAGTATTCCTCTCCACTTCAACTCGATTCACTTCAAAACTCGTCAAACTCTCAAAACTACAAAAATCAATAATTTTTTCAATCACACCACTTTCTTCCTCAGCCAACGTAAAAGGATACCCTACAAATTCAGCCAACTTCTTCAAAAGGGTAAAAGGTTGATTTTTCATATCTTCATACCTTACAAATAAAACCTTGTTTGGCATTTCTATGCTTGCTTTCCAAAATCCTAAAACATGATCCCAGTAAGAACCAAATGGTGAAACTCCTTTACAAAACAAATCAAAAGCCTCTTCAATGTTTAAAGGTTGAAGTTCCTTGGGCCTTAGCTTATTTGCAAAGTGCCAAAGTGAAACAAACACATCATTAGGATTGCGGCACACGTAAATAATAGGGCAACTAGAGCTTTTAATGGATTCAGGCAACAAAGGGTAAGGTATATCAGTATATGTGCAGCAACAAGGGGAAATGTGGTTGGCATTGTTGGATTTGAAGGGTTTTTCGAGGCGTAAAACTCGATCTCAGGAACACAATCATGTGGACTAGAGGTGAGTAATGGATGTGAGGAATAAGAGTAGCGAGTGCGGTTCATGGTTGTGAAGAGAAGAGCAGCAAACCATGTGGTGCCAGATTTAGGAAGGGTGACTAAGACCACAGTATTTGGTTGCAGCCTTGAAAGTTTTTTGAGTAATAAGGGTTCCTTGAAGAAGTGGTTCATCGAACCAAAACCCTTTGTATTTGTAAATAGTTTCTAGCCACCACCCTTTTTCTTTTGGCAAGGATGGGAGGATCCTTTCGATGTCTACTACAACCTTACTTTCACTCAATGTTGAGACTGGGAGTGCCATATTGATATTGGCTTCAACTATGGATTTTTTTTTGTTGATAGATTGGGACATTGGGTTGAGTTTATGGCCTTTTAAATAATGCCATTGTGTACCTCCTCTGAGTATTCCTGCTCTGTTTGTTGCAGGGACAAAGTTAGCATTTAAGATTTGGGGAGGCCTAATCAATATCTATGTTGCACATAGACGGATACGGGTACTGGTGTGAATTCGAGTACGGGGACAGAAAACAACAAGATTTCGAAATTTTAAGAATGGGTACCGTACCCATGCAGAATACGTGTCGTATCGAGTACGGGTACGAGTACGTGACCTAGAAGAAGTACCCATGCTACATAGATCAATATCATACACCAGCTCCATATGCACGCATTTGTGCGAAAACATGTAGAAAATCAAATCAATTTATCCCACTAAATTAGGGACTTTAATTTTTTTTTTCAAAAATTTAGTTGAGAGGGAAGTAACTGATGTGTTGTAAATTTTCATTGTGTTCTTGTGTTATGCCTTTTTTTATTGTTTTTACCTTTTTAATTAATTAGGCAGTTATATCTTTTTTTTCACCTTTTTTTTTTATTTTTTAGTGTCCCACCTCTGTTTCCATAGAGATTAGCTACCAAATTTTATAGGTCATGTACCTGCTATGCCTAATACACTAGCTTGCCGATCATTTTATTGCAAAAATACATAATGAGAAATTTAGATTTGACATTAATAACTTTAATATAATTATATTGGTACACTAATATCTTCCATTTAAACATATTTTGTATAGGATTACTAGTATTATATTTGCAAATAACCAAGTCTATTTTTTTTTTTTTTTTTTTTTTTTTGACGGGAACCAAGTCTACTTGAATATATTCAGTCCCACTATAAAAAATTTTAAAAAATCTTGATATTCTTAACTTAATTATTTGGCCTTGGCTCATTTTTAAAAAAAGTTATTCTATTTCAGTGCTTGAGAAATAAATAAACACAATAGTATCAAAATATCTTTTCCATACTAAGGAATGATAGATACAAAGAAATTAAAAAAAAAAAACAACACATATCCCTAACTTATACATTGTACTTATAAGTTATAACCACTGAACCGACTACTTCAACATGTAATACTTGTGCAAGTATTCTCTTTTATAATGTAAAACTAGTTTGACAAAAAGCCCAAAACATAGTAATGTTTGGATTTTTACACAATTAATACACTTTTATGGATTATTCTAACCTATGCTTCAAGGCATAGGTCAAAGTTCCAAAAATCCTGTATAAGATATTATTATACACAAAGTTTTCATTTCAAAACCTAACCAACCTAAAAAAAATCTTACATAATTATCTATATCTCAAGTATTTATCCTTATTTATTATCCTCAAAAAAAATCTTGTTGTATATATCATATATTTTTTAATAAAATCTTGAAATTATTAACTTATGCATTATGACCAAGGGCGAAGGAATAGAGGGGCCTAAGAGGGCCATGGCCCCTCCTATAAACACAACCATGCCTATGAAATATATAAGGGATTGAGGGGCCAATAAATTAAAAATGCTAGTAAAGTCGCCCACTGGTCCCTCGCAATCTGTCACCACCCTGTAATCATAGAGGCATTTTCTAGTTCTCTCACGCAACGCAAGGAAAAAGCATGATGGTAGAATTCTTATGACGCGCCTCAGAATTTTAGCATGCCCATTGAGAATGCGTCACTTGTAGCACATCACTTGTTTCATTCTGATTGCTTTTGTTATTAGGATTTTTTAACTAAAATAATACAAACTTTTGACCATTCGCTTGAATAATACAAACTTTTGATTATTATTTAATAATACAAACTTTACATCAAAATTCCTATAATAGATTAGTATGACCTATAACCTACAAAATCGGTAAAAAAAAATTTCAACACTCCTCCACAATATCTTCAACACTCCCATCCTTGAACCTCCCCCCAAACTGAACTCATCCACCAAACTCGAAGAAACACCCTGCCAACACCACCAACACCACCAAACCCACTACCACCACCGAAATCACCCCTAGTCCGTCTCCTCTACCCCACTGCCACCACCAAAATCACCACCAATTCATCTCCTCTACCCCACTACCACCACCGAAACCACCCCCAGTCCGATCCGTCTCCCCATCCAAACTCTCCCCCTCTCCCAAACCCACCCCGTAGAAACCACCCCAAAACCTTTGCCTTCCCCTCCTCCAATCCTACAAATCTCCCCTTCCCTACCTTACCTCGGAAATCCTTACAAGAATCCGAACAAAAAGTTCATCAATGGCGTCCCTAATTCGAACCTTATCTCTTTACACTTTCATCTCTTCGGTTCATTCCAACCATGGCCTCCCCAAGTTCGAACCTTAGAGAGAATGGAGGAGACGAGATCAGAGGTGAAAATTTGAACCTTGAAAAGCCCTGAGATTGTTGCAGAGCCGAAATAGCTGATGCGGAAGAGAGAGAGTGGAGTCCAAAAAAGAGACCATGAGACCACCACAAAAGACCAGCCATCATCAATGGCGGACGACGAAGCAACACTCTCCTCATATTTCTCTTCCTTCACAACCGACATTAATACCCACTGAGCTCCTTCACCCAACACCCACCACAATTTCAACACCTTGACTCAAAATTCAACCAACCACATCCGCTCCTCCTCGAAATTCGACCCACCAGCAAATCATCACTCATGCTCAACCAATTGGGCCAGGGATTTTCGACATTCGGGAATGCGATATCGGAAGGGAGAACGACTAAGAGGAGGAGAGCCCGTGACGAAACGAGGCAGCGAAAAATAGGCGGTTTACGAGAGATGGGGGACATGAAATAGTGAGCGAGGGAGAGAGAGAATGGTTTCGGGTGGGGAGGGGTTGGGAAAGTGGTTATGGAGTGGGGGATGTACTGGGGAAGTGGTTTCGGTGTGGGGAGGGAAGGGACTGGGGTTTGGTTCGTGGTTGAGGAAGGGCTGGAGGGTAGGGGGAAGAGACAACAACGGTTGAAGGAGGGTCTGGCCAGGGGAGGGGTAGGAGGGAGAAAAAGAGTGGACGGGACCAACAGAAGAAAGAAAAAAAAGGAAATGTTGGTATTTTTTTTGTTTTTCAAATTGAAATAAAAATTTTAAAAACCAACCAATAAGATAATGAAAAGTGTCATAGTGACCTGCTGCAACAAGTTAACAACCGATATTGACCTACCAGAGGAATTTTTTAAAAAGGTTTGTATTATAACATAATAATAATAAAAAGTTTGTATTATTGTGAGCAAACGACTAAAAGTTTGTATTATTCTAGTTAAAAAATTCTTGTTATTATTAACGTTACAATTAAGAAAAACTAAAATTATAAATAAAAAAAACAAAAAACACTAAAATTCATAATTTTTTATTTTTTATAAATAGATACCCATTTTGCTATATTTTATTCACAATTTTAGTTTTCTCTTCTCGTCCTACTATCATTTATTTCTTTACATAATTTTCTTGCAATTTTTCAGAAAAAAGCTTCAAAATTATGGTTGTTCATAAACCAACAAATATACCGAAATAATTGAAGAGAGAGAAAATGTGAAAATCAGTATGCATTTTTGTCAGTTAAAAACATTGCTTTTCCCCTAGATTGCAGAGGTACTAATGTACTAAACTATATACATGTCATTATGAATAGTACCTCCATTTCAGAAAACATGCACCATTTCTCATTTGGGCACTATTCATCAACCAACTTTGATAATATTTCTCTCACCATTGTGTAAGAAAAAATATAGTCAAGTGGAATCTTGTTAAATTCGACTCAATGGGAGGATTCCAAATATCAAATTTTTTATTTTTACTAATAAGCAATTAGAGATATTAATGTTCAAAGAAGCGTGTTGGAGTACATGAAAAAACAAATGATGCATCCATTGTGAAACGGAGGTAGTATATATATATATGCTTCCTCCGTTCTATTTTAAATGAAATGTAGGGTCTAGACACAGGGTTTTTATCAAACCAAAACCCTTCGTATTTGTAAAGACTGTTACTCCCCGAAAATCCGTAACCTTAATTACGCATGATTGATAGCGGAAACGGAACTTAAGTTGTGGGTTGTGGGCCCATAAATAAAATAATAGCCTTAAGATGGTCTCTAAAAATATACAAACTCATAATACATAGTATGATAAAAATCCCAAACTGTATAGAGTCACTTCAGTATAATCCAACCGGAGCATCCACGTCCTAACTGAATTTGCGCTATCTTCATAAATACCTGAATAATTACATAAAATAGAAAAAAAGAAAACACAGAAAAGTAACCTAAAATGAGTGGAAAACTCAATAACTTTACTCTAGCCTGTAAAAACGCTTTTAGTTCATAAAGATTTTCACACACAGTCACATACTACATCATTATGGTATTTGCTCGGAAATACTGTCAGAAAACATAACATTGAATAGTCTATCGGCAAGGACCATTTACATGATCTTAGTTCATTGGCAAGTACAGGTTTTGACATAACATGAAAATTAACATTCGACCACTCTTGGTCCTTTACATCGTAAACATAATTCCTCCACCTATAACTTGCCCATTTACAGTACATTTCATAACTCCAAGCCAGCATAACCATTCACATTTTACAAAACTTACATATATCAATATTTCTAAACAACACCCATAAATCATAAATAATATACATAGGATACACATCACTTTCATAATTCACATAAACACATTCATGATATCATATACATCACACTTTATAGCATATTGTTACATGATTAGTATACCAATAAATGTTAAGATTTAGAGT
Source organism: Beta vulgaris subsp. vulgaris (assembly GCF_026745355.1). Classification (NCBI taxonomy): domain Eukaryota; kingdom Viridiplantae; phylum Streptophyta; class Magnoliopsida; order Caryophyllales; family Amaranthaceae; genus Beta; species Beta vulgaris. Next base: position 12,544,809 of record NC_079206.1, read on the forward strand.
GCTATATTGAGAAATTTTATCATACACATGCGTGTACCATAAACATGGTACACTCTAGACTATTTTTTTGCTCATTTCTCATTTGGAATCACCCAAATGAACAAAATGCACTAAAAATGAGAGTTCCAAAGGAACAAATGAGAGTTCCAGATGAGCAAATGAGCAAACGAACAAAATGTATTAAAATATGAGAGTTCCAAATGAGCAAATGAATTAATGAACTCGTGCCCATATTAGCTTGAGCTATGTATTTTTTTTTTATAGACTGGGTCAAGTTTATGGCCTTTTATAATGTCACATATACCTCCTCCATTTGATATTAACAGTAATTTTTGGATTTTTACACCTTTTATACACTTTTATTTAACTATCTATCATGATATTTATTTATACATAAACATAAAAATAATATATTCATGTAAAATTTTGCTGAACTCTTCTCGATATATATTTAATTTAGAGCAGTTGGTCTTGTGAGAGACTGTCAAAATTTAATTTAAAATTAGGCGCAGTCCAATCCCAATATTAATTAAGAAGAGAACGAATCACCTTTCTAAGTATATTGACTTGTTTAATCTATTTAGTGACCAATTTAATCCATTTAGTAATCACATTCATTAATTCATTTAGTGACTGGTTTAATCTATTTAGTGATTAATTTAATCTTTTTGGTAAGACTGTCATATTTTAGAAAAGAAATTGTTTGTTGTAGTTCGAGATTCAAAGGGTAACAAAGTAAGAAAAGGCGACTAGGATGGTACGAAATGTATTTGAATAGTGTTGGGTTAGAGTAAGATGTAATGGGCTTGATAGCAAAATATAGCCTTGGGTTCGTGTAATCTATACAAATATGTTAAAAGGCGTTCCTAACAAAGGAACGGTATCATGTGGCGCTCTCCAATATATGTGTCACATGTTTATGATCTCATTAAAAAAATATTAAGAATGTGTAGCTACTAAGAATCAAACCCATGACTTATGAAATGACATATGAGAGTTTAACCATCAATCCACTACAATTTCAATGTTTATGTTTCAACATAAAACATAATAAAGTCTTATAATTACATTGAAATTGTTATTTTTATCCCCAATTTCTTAAAAGTTAATTATTATTATTATTAAAAAAAAAGCAACTTATCATGCCATAACATGTATCATCCAATTTTGCACTAGATGAAAAAATTAGAAAATGTAATAAATTTAATTATGAAAAATTTATAAATTATTACATATTTGATAGTTGTAACTGACCCGGAACATCGTCCGGATCAGCATACTAATTTTATATTAATATTAGATAGTTTATTCTAATAATCTATTTTTTTTAAAAAAAAATATAACATTAAGCATAAAATTGAATCTCGAATCTGGCCTGCCAATAACAAACAAATAAGTATATAGGAAACACAGTTGTCTTTTCTTATCAATTAAAGGTTCAATAATATCTTCTATTAGTGGTGTCAGAAACATATCTGACCGTTGGGTCAACCTGATTCTGACCTGACTTGAACCTAGTTCGACCTGTGAGGGTCAGTCTCCAGACCTGACCGAAACCTGGCCTGGGATTACCCAGACCTGACCGGCAACCTGCAAGATTATATCCTGACCTGTTCAGACATACCTGCTTTCAAACCCGAACCGACCGTAACCTAACAAGATATTAACTCAAAATCAACAAGACCCTGCAAATATGTGATTCAACCCGATTTATTTATGATAGACCCGAAATCAACTATAATTCAGTTGAACCAAATAAAATAATATCTATTTTACACTACAAGAAAATGTGTCATTTACGACCAGATTTCTGGGGTCTCCGGTGGTCGTAAAAGGCTTGGTCGTAAATAACTTTACGACTAGATTTAGTTTCTCGTCGCAATTGCTCTTTTGCGACCAGATTTAATTCTCGTTTGTCATTTACGACCAGTTTTCTGGTCGTAATTGTTATATATATATATATATATATATATATATATATATATATATATATATATATATATATATATATATATATATAATATATATATATATATATATATATATATATATATAACAATTACGACCAGAAAATCTGGTCGTAATTGCTAATAAAAAAATAAAAAAATTAGCAAGTATTTAGAGTTGCTAATTTCATTCCAATGCCCAAATTGAATGGCATCATCAAGTGTTGAGAAGATGGCATTAAATAAACATAACATGTAAAAATATGTAATTATACAACATCAAATTGCAGTAAATAAACATAACATGTAAAAATAAATCAATTGATATGATTAAAATTAATACTTTATGTAATTTACAATCCTAAAATCTTTAAACACATTACATACCATCAAACTTTGACTTAATATTTCTAAAAAAAATTGAAAAATAAAATCTGAAACATTTTCATCCACGTTCTTCATCATCTTTTAGGGTCTTCTTCATCTTCATCCTGTCAACTAAAATACATACAAAAAATAATTTTAGATCAACCGCCCCTCAAAAAAGTTTTAATAAAAAAAATTCAGATCAACCGAAAATAGATCAAAAATTCTAGTCAAACAAATTACAAGAACAGAATTTAAATCAATCGAAAGTAGATCCAAAATTTAAATAAAACAAAATTCAAGAACAAGATTAGATCCAAAACCCAAATGAAAAATGAAAACCCCCTGAAACTAAACACATTAACCAGTGACCCAGAAAATTATGAACATCAACCGAGCTAAAAATTTCCAGCATAAACCCAGATCAACTATGTGCATAAACCAAGCAATATAACCCCTAAAAATTTGAAGAAAGCCGATAAAAATACCCCAAAAATTTTCGAACAAAACAGATTAATATACCCGTAAAAACATCGAACAAAAGCCCAAAAATATTGAACAAAACCCCATATTTACGACATGATTTCACCTAGATATTTTGAACCCAAATTGAGATCCAAATCTAATATTTCAACCTAATTTAATCCCCCAAAAATCCCCACATCTTGTATAACCAAAACCCTAAATCATAGATAGTGATCATCGTAAAGTGATGGAGTTTAAAGAGAAAGAAGATCTGAAGTAGTGGAATTGAAGGATAAGAGTTTTAAAGAATGAGAGAAGGAAATGGAGGTGGGCAAATGAGAGATTGAGAGGGGTGGGGATTAGGATTTTAGAGAGGGTAGATGGAAGATAGACTAGGGAAATGAAAATGGGTTTGAGAGATTGATGGTTAGATTTTGATCCTTCTTAAATCAAAGGGTTCTAATTCATGATCCATGATATTATTTCTTGACCAATAGGAAAAGAAAATGTTTTTAATACAAGGATTGATGACCTAGCAAACATGATTGATAATCTTATATTCTTATAAGTTATAATCTTACTAATTATTATCTTGGTTTAGTAACTTACTAACTTTAAATTGAATTTTGGTTATTTTTATTGAAATTATTATGATTAGTATTTAAGCCATAACTATCATTTATTAATTAGCATATTATTATTATTATTATTATTATTATTATTATTATTATTATTGTTATCATTATTATTATTATTGTTATCATGTTATTTTATTATTATTATTTCGAATCGTAATGCGTACCATAATCGAGTCATTTATATTTTATACAAATCTAGTAATTGATCGTATATTCGTAGTTAATATATAATTCTCATTATATTATCGGTAGTTATACTATTAGAGCATATTAAGAGTTAGTACTCCTCATACTCGTTAATAATCAATCACGTATTAGCTAGAATGGTTCCAATATTATAATCGTCCTAATATATTTAAGCCTACTGATAAATAAAATAGTTTCTTTATAGTCACATATATATACAAAGTTAAGAAGATACCATAAATACTATATTTGGTAACTAGTAAGTACTCGTTAACAATTAACTTATTGATGTTAATTTTTAATAAGTTATAGTTAGCTTTTATAAGGGATAATGATTTAGGGATATAATTTATTATTATTAGTATTGTGCAACATATGAACCCTCGTTATAATCATATAGGCCTCATATGAACCGTTGTTGTAAATATATGAATGTATGATTATCATTTGTTATAGTATTTTATTGTTATTGTTAGTATTCCTCTTCGTATTTGTATTACTATAATAATAAATCTCTTATATGAAGTTTGGAATTGATCTTCCACTCTTTATTATTGTCGTTGGTTATAATATATAATATTAAAACATATGAAGAGTCTCTCTTCTCCTTTACTCATTAGAGTGGTTTTACGCACTTGATTAGTCGAAATAAGAGTTGACTAAGAGAATACACTAATATCACGATAATCAATATAGTGTTTTTATTGATTTTTCGTTACTACCCATATATTTATCGCGCACACACATATGTATATATATGTTGATCTTAATACTCCCCTCAAAAAGAAAATGTTGATCTTAATACTTTTATTAATACGACTCGTTTACATATATATATATAAAGTTAAGAGAAGACCACAAATACAATACTAGTATTAAACTATAGTATAACATAAAAACAATTAACTTAAATAATCTTATAACTTATAAAGATAAGGGAGTGTTCCTGTCAAAAATAAAAAAAAAAAATAAAAATAAAATAAAATAAGGGAGTGTTATTGTTATTAATCTTATACTAGTATTAAACTATATGGTTGTTAACAAGTTACGACATGTTAACTATTTTACTTAACTTATGGTTGTTTTGTTAACAGTTAACTTATTTTAAAAAGTTATGATTATCTATTTTACTTAACTTATGGTTGTTACATGCTCTTATTTGTATTACTATTGCTACTATTACTGTTATTATTTGTATTTTTACCTATTATCATTTCCGCTTTATGTTTATTTGTATTATTACTCTCATTACCATCATGGCATCATGGCTATTTACAAACTTTTATATCAATCATAATGCTTATAATAATAAATCATTTATATAAATTTTGGAATTGATCGTCTACTCGTTATTATTTTTTTTTGAGGGGAAAAAAAAATAACGAGTAGATGATCAATTCCAAACTTTATATAAATGATTTATTATTATAAGCATTAGAGTCGCTCTACTCATTTACTCACTAGAGTTAGTTGTTTTATGCAGTTGATTATTCGAAATAAGAGTTGACTAAGAAATACACTAAAATTCACGGTAATCAATATAGGGTTTTTATTGGTTTTTCGTTGTCATCCATATATTTATCGCACACACATACGATAATCAATATAGTGTTTTTATTGGTTTTTCATTGCATCCTTATATTTATCGCACACACACATATGTACATTTATTAATATGATACGTTTATAAAATACATAACAAAATCGAGATGACCCGATCAGGAGTTACCTGAAGTTGAATTGACGTTCAATAGCGAATGGACCCGATGTTTCACAATGATCGAACAAAGGTCATTACTAATTCAACCTGAGTACATTTGACTTAACTCAATCGTACATGAAACATAAATACGACCTGTGCAAACCCGGGGAAAAAAATGTCAACGGGCAATCATATTCGATAATGGATCGACTTGTAAATGTAACGTTCAGACCTATCCGGCACCCGATAATCCAATTATTCAAATGTGTACGACCTATAGTTGAACAAAACCTGACCAATCATGACCTCGGGCACTGACAATCAGAATCCTGACCTATCCGGGTCTAACCTGATTCGCCGTGGGTATATCCAAAACATGTTTGAGAACCTGTTTTAATACCACTACTGTTACTGCCAAATTGTGGATTTATCACATGAAATGGTACCACTACTATGAAACGTGAATTACGTGACTTGTACAGTCGTACCTTATCTCGAATCTGGCCCAGTGAATTGGCCTGTCAACAAATAAATAAGTAAATAGGAAACACAGTTGTCGTTTCTTATCAATAATATCTTCTATTACTGCCAAATTTTTTGATGCAATTCTTCACTTTTTGGTTACTATTTATTATGAAACGTGAATTACGTGACTCTTAGGTGTATCTAGCAAAGGAATGTGTATGTGGCATTCTCCAATATATGTACCATATGTTTATGATATTATTAGAAATATTAACAATGTGTAGTTAATAAGAATCGAACCCATGATCTTTGAAATGATATGTGGGAGTTTAACCATCAACCACTACAATTTCAATATTTAACTAGTTAAAAGGCTCGGGCTATGTCCCGAGTAAGAAAAAATTTCATTTATTGATATAATATTTTATGATAATAACACTAAATAGAACTTAACCTAGTGTTTAAGACTTTAATATATGTACTTGAGGTCTCGGGATTAAACCCCCTATACTATGCAATTTATAAATTTTTTTATTGACATGGATTACATGATCTAAAACTCCATAGGGAGAGCGCCACGTGGCACAGTTTCTTGTTTATGCACACCTTTTAACATATTTGTATAGATATTTCAATATAAAACATAATAAAGTCTTATAATTTCATTGAAATTGTTATTTTTATTGAAATTTTTAAGGAGGGTGACTAAGACCTCAATATTTGGTTGAGCCTTAAAAGTTTTTTGAGCAATAAGGGTTCCTTGAAGAAGTGGTTTATCAAACCCAAACCCTTCGTATTTGTAAAGAGTTTCTGGCCACCACCCTTTTTCTTTTGGCAAGGATGGGAGGATCCTTTCGATGTCTACTACAACCTTACTTTCACTCAATGTTGAGACTGGGAGTGCCATATTGATATTGACTTCAACTATGGATTTTTTTTCGATAGATTGGCTTGAGTTTATGGCCTTTTAATAATGCCATTGTATACCTCCTCTGTTTGATGTTAATAGTAATGTTTGGATTTTTACCCTATTAATACCCTTTTATAGATTTTTCTATCATATGCTTCAAGGCATATGTTAGAAGTTCCAAAAACCCTATACAAAATATCATTACATATAAAGTTTTCATTTCAAAATCCAACCAAACTGAAAAAAAATCTTACATAATTATCTGTATCTCAAGTATTTATCCTTATTTATTATCCTCAAATAAAATCTTGTTATATTATATATTTTTTTAATGAAATCTTGAAAATTTTAACCTATGCGTTATGACCTGGGGCTAAGCAATAGAGGGGCCTAAGAGGGCCATGGCCCCTCCTATAAATGCAACCATGCCTATAAGTAAGGGGGAGGGGTGTTCATAAAAAACCAAAATCGAAACCGAAAAACTATACCAAAATACCGAACAATTGGTCTGAATGGGTGGTTACCATAATGATAAAAAAGTTTCAACGGTACGGTTACTGAATCGATAAAATTAACAGTTAAATGGTATAGTTACGGTTATGCTTTTTGAGTGAACGGTTAACTGGAATATTTTTTTTCTCTATTTAATTGTTGTGAAACATTTTCAAACAATTACATTAATTCTAATATTTGTTGCTAAGTTACAACAATTAGAGTAAGTATGTAATTACTTGGATAGCTCTAGTACTAATATAAACACTATAATTAGGAAATGAAGTGAATTATTAGTGTTAGTTATATTTTTCAATAGATTTATTATTATCCACTGTATAATATATTTTATATTATTGTATATATAATATTAAAATATATGCACAAAAAAGTTGAATATATATAGTACATTCTGTAAAACATAATAGTATAAATTAAATAACGTTAATAATGGTTAACGAAACAGCGTACCGAATAAACGGTTAACCACTTAAGTGATGACAGGTCTAAACGGTTCGCAAAAAGAGCGATCTGAAACTTCCAGTTACCGAACCGATCGAAGTGTTGTTTCGGGACGGTTGACCGTCCATGAATACCCCTAATAAGGAGTCCAAAAAAATAAAAATGCTAGTAAAGTGGCCCACTGACCCCTCACAATCTGTCATCACCCTCTAATCATGGAGGCATTTTGTGGTTCTCTCCCGCTGATGCACAAGGAAAAAGCAGGCTAGTAGAATTCCTTAATTGCCTCGGAATTTTAGCAGGCCCATTGACAGCACGTCACTTGTTTCATTCCGATTGCTTTTGTTATTAGGATTTTTTAACTAAAATAATATAAACTTTTGGCCATTCGCTCGTAATAATACAAACTTTTGATTATTATGTAATAATACAAACTTTACATCCAAATTTGTATAGTAGGTCAATATGACCTACAACCTACAAAATCGGTAAAACAATATCACTATTCCTCCACCATCTCCAACACTCCCACCCTTAAAACTCCCCCTCGAACTGAACTCCTCCACCAAACTCGAAGAAACACCCTGCCATCGCCGTCAGCACCACCAAACCCACTGCCACCATCGAAATCACCCCTAGTCCGTCTCCTCCACTCCATTGCCACTACCGAAACCACCCCAGTCTGTCTCCCCCATCCAAACTCTCCCCCTCTCCCAAACCCTCCCCGTAGAAACCACCACAAAGCCTCCGCCTTCTCCTCCTCCAGTCCCAAAAATCTCCCCTTCCTTACCTTACCTCGAAAATCCTCACAGGAATCCAAACAAAAAGTTCATCAATGGCGTCCTTAATTCAAACCTTATCTCTTTAGTATTTGATCTCTTCGGTTCATTCCAGCCATGGCGTCCCTAAGTTCGAACCTTAGAGAGAATGGAGGAGACGAGATCAGAGGCAAAAATTTGAACCTCGGGAAGCCCTGAAATTGTTGTAGAGGCGAAATTGACGATGCGGAAGAGAGAGAGTGGAGTCCAAAAAAGAGACCATGAGACCACAAAAAAAAAGAGCAACCATCATCAATGGCGGACGACAAAGCAACACTCTCCAGAACCACTTCGTATTCCTCTTCCTTTACAACCGCCATTAATACTCATTGAGCTCCTTCACCCAACACCCACCAAAATTTCAGCACCTTAACTCTAAATTTGACCCACCACATCCTCTCCTCCTCGAAATTCCATCCACCACAAAATCATCACTCATGCTCAACCAATTGGGCCAGGGGTTTTCGACATTCGAAAATGCGATGGCAGAGGGGAGAATGACTAAGAGGAGGAGAGTTTGCGGCGGTAAAGAGGCGGCAAACAATAGTCTGTTTAGGAAATATGATGGACACTAGCTAGTGAGTGAGGGAGAGAGAGAATGGTTTCGGGTGGGGAGGGGTTGGGGAAGTGGTTGTGGAGTGGGGGATGTACTGGGGAAGTGGTTTCGGTGTGGGGAGGGGAGAGACTGGGGTTTTCTTCATGGTTGAGGAGGGGCTGGAGGGCTGGAGGAAGAGAAAACAACGGTTGAGGGAGGGTCTGGCCGGGGGAGGGGAGTGGAAGGGTGGGGTGCGGTGGGGTGGGGTGAGGGGAGGGAGAAAAAGAGTGGAGGGGACCAATAGAAGAAAGAAAAAAAAAAGTAAAATGTTGGGTTTTTTTCTTTTTCAAAATAAGATAATGACACGTGTCATGGCTACCTACTGCAACAAGTTAATAACCGGTATTGACCTACCAGGGGAATTGTTTTTTTAAAAGTTTATTGCATTATTACATAATAATTAAAAGTTTGTATTATTGTGAGCGAACGACTAAAAGTTTGTATTATTTTAGTTAAAAAATCCTTATTATTCTTAACGTTACAATTTTTGTAACGTAAATATTTCAAAAACTAAAATTAAAAAAAAACATAAAACACATGTTCATATTTTTTTCATTTTTTATAAATAAACACCCATTTTGCTATACTTTATTCACAATTTTAATTTTCTCTTCTCATCCTACTATCATTTATTTCTTTACATAATTTTGGTTTAGCTTGCAATTTTTCAGCAAAAAGCTTCATAATTATGGTTGTTCATAAACCAACAAATAATACAGGAATAATTGAAGAGAGAGAAAATGTGAAAATTAATATGCAATTTTGCCAGTTAAAAACATTGCTTTTCCCCTAGATTCCAGAGGTACTAATGTACTATACTATATACATGTCATTATGAATAGTACCTCCATTTCACAAAACATGCACCATTTTTCATTTGGGCACTATTCATCAACCAACTTTGACAATATTTTTCTCACCATAGTGTAAGAAAAAACATAGTCAAGTGAGGTCTTGTTAAATTCAACTCAATGAGAGGATTCCAAATGTCAAATTTTTAATTATTACTTATAAGCAATTAGAGATATTAATATTGAAAGAAGCGTGTTGGAATACGTGAAAAAATAAATATTGCATGCATTTTGAAACGGAGGTAGTATATATACTTCCTTTGTTCTATTTTAGATGAAACATAGGGTCTTGACACAAAGATTTATCAAATCAAACCCTTCGTATTTGTAAAGAGTTTGTAGCCATCACACTCTCTCTTTTAGCAAGGATGGGAGGATCATTTCGATATCTACTACAACCTTACTTTCACTCAATATTGAGGCCGGGAGTGTCATATTGAGAAATTTCATCATACACCCGGGTATACCGTGAGCATAGTACACCCAAGATTATTTTTTTTCTCATTCGGAATCACCAAAATGAACAAAATGTACTAAAAATGAGAGTTCCAAATGAGCAAACGAACAAAGTGTACTAAAAATGAGAGTTCCAAATGAGCAAATGAATGAACTCGTGCCATATTGGCTTGAGCTATGGATTTTTTATATAGACCGAGTCAAGTTTCTGGCCTTTTATGATGTCACATATACCTCATCCATTTGATATTAATAGTAATGTTTTGATTTTTACATTATACATACACTTTTATTTAACCATCTATCATGATATTTGTACATAAATATATATATAATATATTCACGTAAATTTTTTTTGAAATCTTCTCGATATACTTCCTCCGTTTCCCAATAAGTAAAACACTTCCCTTATTTGGCATATTCACAATAAGTGAAACTAAGCTTTAATTGTAAAAAAAATCCACTTTTATTACAAATATGCCATTAAAAAGTGAGAGGGGACCACTACCTATTTGTTTGATCGTACTCTACTTTATTGTGGTCCCAACTTTTTTCTCTCTCTATATTCCTTGGTATGTGGGTACTTTCTTTATGTTTCACTTATTGTAAAATGAAGGAAGAATATTTTAAGAACAGTTGGTCTTGTAAGAAACTGCCAAAATTTAATTCAAAATTAGGCGCAGTCTAATCCCAATGTTAATTAAGAAGAGGACGAATCACCTAAGTATATTAGCTAGTTGAATCTATTTAGTGATCAATTTAATCCATTTAGTAATCTCATTCATTAATTTATTTAGTGATTGGTTTAATATATTTAGTGAGTAATTTAATCTGTTTGGTAAGACTGTCAGATTTTATAAAAGAAATTGTTTGTTGTAGTTCGAGATTCAAAGGGTAACAAAGTAAGAAAAGACGACTAGGATGGTGCTAAATGTATCTGAATTGTTTTGGGTTAAAGCAAGATGTAATGGGCTTGATAACAAAATGTAGCCTTGAGTTCGTCTAATCTATACAAATATATTAAAAGGTGTTCCTAACAAAAGAACAGTGTCATGTGACACTCTCCAATATATGTGCCACATGTTTATGATCTCATTAAAAATATTAACATGGATGTGAGTTTAACCATCAATCTACTACAATTTCAATGTTTAATGTTTCAAAATAAAACATAATAAAGGCTTATAATTTCATTTAAATTGTTATTTTTATCCCCAATTCCTTAGAAGTTTTTTTTATTATTAAAAAAGCAACTTATCATGCCATAACATCTACTACATCCGTTTCCTAAAGATCTTCCTTGTTACCGTTACTACAGATACCAATGTGAATTAATTTATGTGGGATGTGGGGTAGAGATGTAAATGGATCGGATTCGGGGCGGGTAAAGCGTCACCCGCATCCACCCATCACCCGCATCCATCTCCACCCGAATCCATCCATCCATTTGTAACTGGGTTAAACGGATGGATCAGGTGATTAACGGGTGAAATCAAATAGTATTAGGAGAAGAAAGAAAAATTACTAACAAGAACCACTAATCCATTTATATAATTCTACTTATTATGTAAAATCGTCTCCAAACTAACCATAATCCACATTATTAACATTTATATACTTATATTATTATCTTGTAACTTTTGGGCTATAGATTAATAAAGCTGTAAAAATGAAAAAGCCCAAAATTAAAAAAAATATATATATTTTTTAATTTAAACGGGTGGCAGATCGGGTGATAAACGGATGATGGGTCGGGTGATGGATGAAAACATATCACCCGAACCCGACCCGCATCCATCACCCGATCATCCGTCGCCCGACTGTCATCCGTTTAAACCGGGTTTTTCACCCACTTAATATACCGGGTGGAGCGGATGGTCGGGTGATCCACTTGATATTGCCATCTCTAACGTGGGGTGGGTAAAGTAGGAGATAGAAAGGGGTTAAGATAAATAAACAAATAAAAAGAGGTTAATGTAGGAGAGAGAAGGGGAGTAAAATTGAATTAATAATATAATGGTGGACCATATGATAGGGACATGAGAGGGTAAAAAAGGGAAAAAAATTGCAAATAAGGAATAAAGTAAAAGAGGGAAGATCTTTTGGAAACGCACTTAAACGGAAAGAGAGAAGATCTTTAGGAAATGAAGGTAGTATCATACAATTTTGCACTAAATGATAATTTTCGAAAATCTAATAAAATTAATTATGAAAAATTTATCAATAATTACATATTTGATAATTGTAACTGACTCAGAGCATCGTCCGAACCAACATACTAATTTTATGTTAATATTAGACCATCTATTTTAATTTGTGTTTTAAAAATATAAAACATTAAGCATAAAATTGAATCTCAAATCTGGTCTGCCCAACAAACAAATAAGTATATAGGAAACATAGTTGTCTTTCCTTATTAATTAAAGGTTCCATAATATCTTCTATTATTGCCAAATTTGTGGATACAATTCTTTCACTTTTTGGTTACTACTATGAAACGTGAATTACGTGACTTTTAGGCGTTCTTAGCAAAGTAACGGTGTCATGTGACACTCTTCAACATACTCCCTCCGTTTCATTTTAATCTACACACTTACATTTTTCACACATGTCAATGCAAAACTTTGAAAATATATATCTTTAGTTTTGTATTTGTAAAAATTATAAAAAGTACATATTAATAAAATATATGTTATGATGAATCTAACAAAATCTCACATGACTATATTTTCATCCGCGTATCAATCACAAATTAGGGTCAAAGTGAAATTTATGAATAGTGTAATAATTAAAATGAAATGGAGAGAGTATGTGTCATATATTTGTGATATCTTTAGAAATATTAACAATGTGTAGCTACTAAGAATTGAACCCATGACCATTGAAATGATATGTGAGAGTTTAATCATCAATCTACTACAATTTCAATGTTTAATATTTTAAAATAAAATATAATAAAGTCTTATAATTTCATTAAAATTGTTATTTTTATACCCAATTCCTTAAAAGTTTATTATTATTATTATTATTATTATTATTATTATTATTACTATTATTATTATTATTATTATTATTATTATTATTATTATTATTATTGAAAAAAGCAAATTATCATGCCATAACATCTATCATCCAATTTTGCACTAGATGAAAAATTTCGAAAAGCTAATAAATTAATTATGAAAAATTTATAAATGATAACAGATTTGATAATCGTAACTGACTCGAGACATCGCCCGGTCCAAAATATTAGTGTTATGTTAAAATTAAATCGTCTATTTTAATAATTTATGTTTTAATAATATATAAAACATCAAGCATAAAATTGAATCTTGAATCTGTCCCAGTGATTTGGCCTGTCAACAAACAAATAAGTAACCAACACATGCTTAGATCAACTGGTAAGGGAGTTGTTCTAGCTTAACCAGAGGTCTCGAGTTCGAGCCCTGGGAACGCAGCAGAGTGTGTTGGAAGAGCTTCCCCCCCAATTGGGGCCTGACCCAGCTCGAATCCGGATTAGTCGGGATCCAAAATGGATTTCGGAAACCGGGTATGGTTCAAAAAAAAAAAAAAAAAAACAAATAAGTACATAGGCCAGAAATATAGTTGTCTTCTCTTATCAAGCAAAGGTACAATAATATCTTCTATTATTGCCAAATTTGTGGATACAATTACACTTATTGGTTACTACTATGAAACATGAATTACGTGACTCTTATTACTAGCTTAATTCATCAAATTTAAGTTAGGATTAATATGAAAAATACATTTCCGTACCTGAGAATATTATAAATATATGAAATATGTCTATCTATACTTCTCCCCCCGTTTCCTAAAGATCTTCCCTCTTTCCGTTTAAGTGCGTTTCCAAAAGATCTTCCCTCTTTTACTTATTCCTTATTTGGAATTTTTTTTTTTCCTTTTTTACCCTTTCATGTCCCTATCATGTGGTCCAACATTACATTATTAATTTAATTTTACTTTATTTCTCTCTCCTACTTTAACCCTTTTTTATTTGTTTATTTATCTTTCCCCTTTCTCTCTCCTACTTTACCGACCCTATTACCCCACACAAATAGATCCTCCTTGGTATTTGTAGGAACAGTAACAAGGAAGATCTTTAGGAAACGGAGGAAGTAGACTATAAGATAAAATATTGTTTTTGCATGCGATGTAACACCCCAAAATTCCACTTTATTATAATAAACTAGTATTTTGGCCTGAACGATACCCCGATCGGTTACAATTATCAAATATAGTATTATATGTAAATTTCATAATTGATTTTATTAGCTTTTCGTAATATTTTGTCGAGTGCAAAATTGAAAAATGGACATTATGGCATGATGAGATGAATTGTTAAAAAAAACTTCTAAGTTGGGGATAAAAATAACAATTTCAGTACAATATAATTAGAGTAAAAGAATGTTATTACTTGATAAAAAAATTAGGGATCAAAATTTTTGTCTATATTCTTATGATTACATATAATTATAAGACTTTATTATGTTTTACTTTGAAATATTAAGCATTAAAATTAGTGGATTAGTGGTTAAACACTCACATTTCGTTTCAAAGTTCTTTTGTTCGAATCCTAGTAATTACACATGGTTAATATTTTTTTAATGAGATTATGAACATGTGTATTAGAAGCTTGAGAAGAGTGACATGTGGCACCATTCCTTTGATAAAAATGTCTTTTAATATATTATGAAATATTATTTTTTCATACGATATAACACCCCAAAATTCCACTTTATTATAATAAATATCATTCTAAATAAAATAACACAACGGAAGTATTTAACTCAAAATAATTAATACGCAAGTTCCCCTAAAAAAAATACCCGAAAACCCTTTGCTAGCTAAGTCCCCTTACTCAAATATCATTAATCCAAAGTTTCAAACTTATGAAATTAAGAAGAATACAAAATTTGATAGAAATAAAATGAATTTCAACTCCAATAGCTAACTCCCATGTATAAAACTTGTCGGCTGTTACTAACATGAAATATGGATCATCATAGTCTCATAGAACATGCAATCAAACACAATGAACTAGTCAGCTAATATTGCGTACTTACCCAAACTAGTAGTAGAATATAAAGCCTAAATATGACACTAAAAAACTGTAAACAACATATCATGCTTGACTTTGACTCCACAACTTTTATTAGGATTGGCATAAGATGGGATGATCATTTTAATATCTACTAGAACCTTACTTTCAGTCAATGTTGACACTGGGAGTGCCATATTGGCTTTGGCATTAGAATTTTTCTTTGATAGATTGGGTTGAGTGTATGGCCTTTTTTTAATAATGTCACTGTATATCTCCTCCGTTTGATAGTAGTAATAAATGTTTGGATTTTTACACTATTCGTACACTCTTATTTGATCATCTATCATGATTTATAAATATATATTTGTGTATGGAGGCTGACTAAGTTTCATACCGGTTTAACTAGACCGGAATACACTGATGTGGTCACACATGTTTTCTACAGAACCGTTGACTTCGTCATACCGGTTCTATTGAGATGCCTTACCGATATCATTTTACGGGCCTATTGCCAATGGTTTGGGCTTGATCCAGTTCTATCTATCAGCGCCTACGGGCCTAGAGATAGATTTTGTATACAAGATAAGAGTATATCCTAAGGGAATATACATGGAATATCCCCCATGAATACAGGGCCCAACCTGTATGCGGGCCTATCCGGGTTCCTATAAATACCCCGTTGATCTGAGTCATAAGGTACGTCCACGAATCCCAAGAATCTATACTTGAGACCTACCGGTTTACCCATAACTGACTTAGGCATCGTAGCGGCGTTCCTCGGATCAACTCCCGGGGCTAGTTTACGTGTTCTCTCTTGCAGAAATTGGAACCGGCTTGATTGACTATAGACATCCCGGTTCGTACCCTAAAACTTGTCCCATACCGGAACAATTGGCGCTAGAAGGAGGGGCGAACAATACCTTGTAGTCTAAGCCATCTCTTGCAAACAAACCAACCCTCATGGATCCTAATCAGCAATTTGGGATGCCGGAAACTGATGAAAACAATGTGCCTATTGAGAAAACTCCCCCAGGATTCTCAACTCCGCTGCCGGTCGCACGACAAGGTCGATCGCCTACTGACGAAGGGAGGAAAACTCCTGAGACTCCTCAAGAGAACATCTTCCATACCCTGCAGCATATGTTCACCCTAGAACAACTACGGAGTGCCGCAGAAGTTTTCCAAGCCATGGCAAGCCATACCCCACCGACCGGTCGGCTCGCCAAGCGACCTCTGAGCAAAGCCCACATCCCAGTGAGAAAGCTTCGTTCACTGGGGATGGGCCGACAGGGAGAACGAGGCCGGAATGACTAGGATCAGGTGGCCAACTCTAAGACTCCCACTTAGCATATGGGAGAATAAGAGGATGAAGAAGAAGCTCAGGACACAGAGGTCCAGCAGCAGTCCTCTCATCTAAGGAAAGGAAGTGAATATAGGCGAAGAGCGCCGGTATCCTTGCGGAATTCACCATTTTCCACTGCTATTCTCCAAGAGCCTATGGAGAAAATCAAGATGCCGACATGTAAGTATGACGGTAAGACTGACCCGGAAGATCATATATCGGCCTATGAGGGGCACATGCTGCTATACACCGACACTGACTTAGTATGGTGCAAAGTGTTCGCCTCTACACTAACTGGACTAGGCCAGATCTGGTTCAAGAGCATACCACTAGCAACAGTTTTTGACTTCCGCCAGCTTACATTAATGTTTGTTACACACTTTGTTAGTAACAAGCGCAGGGACAAGACCACCAGTGAGCTAATGTCGGTCAAGCAGGGGAGACAGAAAGTCTAAGGGACTATGTTGGGCATTTCAACGCAGAAGCTGTCACTATCCCTACTCTCTAGCAGGAAGTGGTCGTCCTAGCTCTCATGACGGGCCTAAAGGAAGGAACTCCATTCGGAAGCTATTTGGGCCGAAAAAAGCTAACAAGTCTTACAGAGGTTCTAGGCAAGGCATATGACTTCATCCGGGGGGAATTTGACAAATCGTCAAATACTAAAAGGTCTGCAGCAGAGGAGAAAGATAAGGAAAAAGACCGCAAGGATGATTAATACCGGAAGGACAAGAAGTCGGACACCTCCAATAAAAGAGAGGAAAGTAACTCCGTGAAGAAGGGCCATGAAGGTCGACCTGATAAGTACCACAACTACACTCCTCTCACGACATCCCGCGCTCAGATATACGAGTTGCATAAAGATGATGACAAGTGGCGTAGGCCTAGGAAGATGTACTACAAAGGCCAGGATAAATCGAAGTGGTGCGAGTTTCACAGGTATTACGGTCACATAACCTTAGACTGCAAAGACCTTAAGGACAGGATCGAAGACCTCATTAAAAGAGGATACTTCACCCAATACCAAGCGAGGATTGACCGAAAATCTCCATCTAGAGAAGATGAAAACGGCAACAGAAAGCCAGTGAAAGACAAGATCACTGAAATCCATGTTATCACTGGAGGGCCGACAAGAGGTGGAAGCATACACGGTGCTAAAGCAAGCCTGAAAAAAGTAAGGCACCAGGTGAACTACCACAACGCAGGGAAATGGTCGACACCTCCAGCCATGCCAGCTGTGGCCTTTACGTTGGAGGACGTCAGGGGCTTTGTCTACCCCCATGACGATCCCTTGGTAGTATCTCTGCAGATATCAACCGCAATGGTTCATCGCGTACTGGTAGATGGAAGAAGCTCTGCCAATATACTGTATACGGAGACATTCGAAAAAATGGGCTTCGACACCGCATGTCTGAAGCCGGTCTCATATCCGGTTATCGGTTTCAAAGGGGAATCTGTCGTCCCGGAAGGAACCATCACGCTGGCCGTAAAACTGGGGGAAGGTTCTCATTCCAGGGACCTGATAGTGGAATTCCTTGTTGTAGACGACCCGGCAGCGTACAATGCCATCATCGGACGACCTCTGATTCATGACGCCCAAGATGTGGTATCTACTTACCACCTTACAATGGTTTATACCTCCAATGACGGTAACCCCGAGAAGCTCAGGGGAAACCAGGAATCGGCCAGGGCCTGCTACCTGACCGCTCTCAGGCACTCCGATCATAAACGTCCTGCCGACACGCCGCCATCAGAGCGAAAGAGACGAAGACTGGAGAATAATGCCAAAAAAGAAGATCTGTCAATGGAGAATTTCGAGGGAAAGCCGGCAGATCAGCCGAGACCTAGCCTAGAAGGAGAGACGGAGGAAGTAAGCTTAGAACAGGACAGGCCGGAAAGAACTGTGAAAATTGGAGCAGATTTAGCAGAAGAGGTTAAGGTTAACCTAATTTCTTTACTAAGGGGTCACGTCGACATCTTCGCTTTCTCTGCGGATGAGATGCCAGGCATCGACCCGGAGTTCATGGTACACCGGCTGAATGTCAATGAAGATGTCAGGCCGGTAAAACAAAAGAAGCGAAATTTCTCCAGTGAGAAAAATGCAGCCATCAAAGAGTAGGTGGACAAGCTGCTGGCAGCAGACTTCATTGAGCCCTGCGACTACCTTGAGTGGCTTGCCAACGTAGTCATGGTGAAGAAGGCAAACGGGTCCTGGCGGATGTGCGTCGACTTTACTGACCTCAACAAAGCTTGTCCCAAGGACTGCTACCCTCTGCCCAGAATAGACCAGCTGGTGGACTCCACTAGCGGTCACGCCTTACTGAGCTTCATGGACGCTTTCTCTGGTTATCATCAGATCAGCCTGGTAGAGTCCGATAGAAACAAAGCGGCCTTCATCACGGAAGTTGGGATCTATGCATACAAAGCCATGTCTTTCGGGCTCAAAAATGCCGGTGCCACTTATCAAAAATTAGTGGACAAGATTTTCGAGCACCAAAAAGGCCGGAATGTAGAGGTATACGTCGACGATAGTATAGTGAAAAGCCTAACAGAGGAAGAGCACGTTGTCGACCTGGAGGAAACCTTCGCCACGCTCCGGCAGCATCAGATGAAGCTGAACCCCAAAAAATGCGTGTTCGGGGTGAGATCCGGCAAGTTACTGGGTTCATGGTAAGTGAAAGAGGCATAGACGCCAACCGTGACAAAGTTAAGGCCATCAGCGACCTCCCGGAGCCAAAGAGCATCCGGGACATTCAAAGGCTGACAGGAAGGATGGCGGCCCTCACCAGGTTTGTCTCCAAGTCAGCTGAAAAAGCCTTGTCGTTCTTCAAAATCCTTAGAGGAAACAAGAAATTTGAGGGGGGACGAGCAGAAGCAAACCTTCGAGGAAGAGAAAGCGCATTTCAAAAAGCTGCCAATAATAACCCGGCCAGACCTGGTAGACAAACTGCAGCTCTACGTCTCGGTATCTGAGAAGACGGTAACAGCTGTGTTACTAGTAAACAAGAAAGGGCAGTAGAACCCCATATACTTCGTAAGCCATGTATTGACTGGGGCAGAGCAGAGATACGAGCTATTGGAGAAGATGGCATATGCCGTCTTGACCGCGGCAAGGAAACTGAGGCCATATTTCGACTCCCATACCGTCCAGGTGCTCACTAATCAACCTCTAGAAAAAGCTCTCCACAAGCTCGATACAACCGACAGACTCCTTAAGTGGGCAATAGAACTCTCCGAGTTTGACATCGAATACTTGCCCCGTACAACCATCAAAGCCCAAGCGCTGGCCGACTTCATTGTCGAAACCACTTACACAGAATCGTTAGAATCAATCGGTATCTGGAAAATAGAGGTCGATGGTTCAGCGGCCCAGAGTGGAGATGGCGTAGGAGAGGTAATGACATCTCTAGAGGGGGACATCTTTGAATACGCCATAAGGTTTGGCTTCAAGGCGTCGAATAACGAGGCAGAATACGAAGCAGTCCTAGCCGGACTAAGTCTGAGCATTGCGGTTGGGGCCAAAAAAATCCTCATGACCACAGACTCGCAGCTGGTATCGAGCCAGATTGAGGGAACCTATGAAGCCCTATGAAGCCCGGGAGCCGGTTATGCAGAAGTATCTCAGCAAGGTGAAGAGCATGACAGCCGGGTTGCAGAGCTTTGAGGTCCAACTGGTACCGAGAATAGAAAACATGGTGGCAAGCTTGCGTGTTAGTGACAAGAAGCGAAGTGTCATGGTGGAGACTTTGGGGGAGCGAAGCATAGACACTCCAGCACTGGACGTCAACACCGTAAGCCAAAGCCCGGAGTGGTACGACGGCATAATGGCCTACAAACTGACAGGTACCCTCCCAGAGGAGAAGATAGCTGCCAAAAAGCTCAAAAGGGACTCATCTTGGTACTGTATCTTTCAAGGCCAGTTGTACAAAAAAGGGTTCTCACTCCCTCTACTAAGGTGTGTAACGGCCTATGAGGCCATTAAAATAATAGAAGAGATTCATGAAGGAATCTGTGGGAATCATATCGGGTGGGAAGGCACTGGCACTAAAAGCATTAAGGGTAGGCTTTTACTGGCCAAGTATGTTGGCGGACGCCCAGACTTACGTCAAGAAGTGCGACAAGTGTGAACAGTTCGCACCAGTAATAAACCAGCCGGCAAACGATCTGCAGCCAATCCTGAACCCAATCCCTTTCGCTCAGTGGGGGATGGACATAATAGGACCTTTCACACCGACATCTGGGGGAAGAAAGTTCCTAATCGTGGGTATTGACTACTTCACAAAATGGATTGAGCGAGGCAGAACCAACTGCTAAGATAACGGCTAACCAGGTGAAGAAATTCATCTGGCAAAACATCATCACCAGGTTCGGGATCCCTATGGGAATAGTAATGGACCATGGCGTCCAGTTCGATTGCAGCCCCATAAGAGACTTCCTGCGGCCATACAGCATCAAGTTCGCCTACTCCTCGGTTTGCCATCCCCAGAGCAACGGGCAAGCAGAAGCCGCCAACAAGCAGATCCTCAATGCACTCAAGAAGAGGTTGGATGAACTGAAAGAAGCATGGGCAGACATGGTCCCAGCCATATTATGGTCCAACAGGACCACGGAGAAGGAGGCTACCGACGAAACACGTTTCAGACTGGCCTTCGGGGTGGAGGCGGTGCTGCCGGTAGAAGTGGGTCTGCCCAACTGGCGAATCTTAAACAATGACCCTGTGCTGAACGGACAACTACATAAAAAAGACCTATATCTTCTACCAGAAGTCAGGTTAGCAGCTGAGCTGTTGTCGGCAGCATATAAGGACCGGATAAGCAAGGCCTACAATAAGCGAGTACGAAGCCGTCCAATTTCCAAAGGAGACTTCGTACTCAGGCGCACGACGGCGACTGGAAAAGCACATGTGGACGGAAAGCTTACCGCAAATTGGGAAGGCCCATATTTGGTCAAAGAAGAAATCGTGTCCGGGTCTTACCGGCTGGAGGACATGTTGGGCAATCTCCTGAAGAATAGCTGGAACGCTAGTGTCCTCAAGAGATACTATGTGTAGTCAATAAACAGGCATTGTTGCCAGTAGGATTTACTCTTTCTTAGCATAATTCTCATTTTTACTGCTGTAGGCCATAAATTCGGCATCGTCGGGAAGAGCCGTTTTATTTAATGAAATGAGCATCTTCTATGTCCAATTTCGCTTCTTTCTAAATACATCGGTCAACGACCTTCGTGGATCCGTCGAATAAAATTAAATGGTGTTATTAATTATTCAGTCTATGACCTTATTGGGTCTGCTGGATTAATTAAAGCGCTATACCGGTCAATGACCTTCCAGGATCTGTTGGGTAATGAAAATAGCATTATTAATTATTCAGTCAATGACCTTCGAGGATCTGTTGGGTAATGAAAATAGCATTATTAATTATTCAGTCAATGACCTTCTGCTGAATAGATTAAAGTGCGAAACCGGTCAATAACCTTCGTGGATCTGCCGGGTAATGAAAATAGCATTATTAACTATTCAGTCAATGACCTTAGTGGATCTGCTGAATAGATTAAAGTGCGAAACCGGTCAATGACCCTCGTGGATCTGCCGGATAAAGTTAATTAGCATTGTTAGTTAAATCAGTTAATGACCTTAATGGATCTGCTGAATTAGTTAATTAAAATGCAAAACCGGTCAATGACCTTCGTGGATCTGCCGGAAGAAAGTGAATTAGCACCATAAATGACTCAATAAGTCATATAATTCTGGTGAACTTGCCGGATTAATTTAAACATTGCAAAACATAAAAGGACGACATCAAAGTTGCGCAAAAAGGTGGCGATTGCATTCATAGTAAAAAAGATTACAACCCTAAAACTAAGCAGTCAGCCACAGGCGACCAGACTGCAGAAGAAGACTACCGGCCACAGGCGACCAGGTTCACAAAGGGAGTAGGAAAAAAAAGTAAGAATTCTACTTAACGTGCTCTTCCTCCTTAGAGCCGTCGACCACTACAACCGGCTCCTCCGGCTTATCAACGCCGGTAGAAGGGTTGGCAATTACTTGCCCTTCAGCATTCGCAGCAGCATCGACGGTCCCCTAATCCTCCGCGAACTCGGCCCTGGGATCAGCGTTGGCAATATCGGCCTCAGTCACGCCGATATCCAAGACCTCGCCCTCCACCGGGAGCTCGAAGTCGCCACGTAGATGAGCCACCTCAATTTTGGACCAGTCAAAGTCCGAAAAGTTGTTGCGGATACATCTCATGGCGGCCGACCAGCCACCGTTGTATCGGTTGAGCAAGCGAGACACGAAGTCCATGGACTTCTGATACTCCTTGAAGGCCTCGCGCTCAAGGGTCTTGGCCTCAACAATCTGATCGCGAAGAAGACAAATCTCCTGATCCTTGTTGGCCAAAACCAAGGAGTGATCCTTTACTGCTTGGTGAGAGCCTCATCCGCCTTCTTCTCCGCAGCCAAGGCGTCATTCATCTCAGTCTGGGCCGCCAGCAGCTCCTACTCCTTAACGACCATTTTACACTTCAGCTCTTTGTGATCCCGTACCTCTTGAAAGTAAGAAGTCTGGAAATATCGGTAGAGATCACGAAGTTCCTTACCAAATTGAGCTGGCTGCAGGAAGCACAGAACCAATAGTTAATACCAAGGAGAGACAGATAGCCCACTTGGGAAAAATGAAATGAAAGACTAAAACACTTACCAAGGCCAGATTATGTGCGTGCACCGCAGCAGGAGCCTGGACCTCGTCCACCGGTATATCGAACTTCAGCTGGGTCGCATTCAAGAGACGGTAACCCAGGTTCCCGCCCTCCAAAGGACGGTCCAACAACAAGGACTCATCATCCAGGATATTGAGCTTAGGCTCAAATTTCTCACCGTCCTTTACCGGAGAAGACCAGTGCATTTTCAGCAACTCCGGCAGCTCGAGCCGGGAACGCTCCAGATAGCCGACCTTTCGCGGCTTGGCAAAGGATTCTAATCGTGGCACCATTACTGGCAGGGTTAGTTGCTTGTAGATCTTTGGCCGCAGTGAGGAGCTGCCGACCTCGGCAACCCGGCCAGAAATGAGACTGACGGACTCAGGGATCACGACAGTCGGAGCGACCTTGGTTGGCGCCTTTTTTGCCGCTGGCTGCTCTTTGGCCGTTTCGGCCTTCCTCTTTTGAGGAGCCAGGTTGGACCTACGTTGGACCAGGGGCATGGAGTCCTTGTCGTCCTCCTTAGGGCTGGAGCCCCTGCCAGCTCCTCGGCCACCAGCGGGTGCTGGGATGGGAGTAAATTGACGGGCTGGCTTGGGAGGCATATTGCTTAAGGGGCGGTAGCGGTGATCGACGTGTAGGGCTTCGCGTACCAAAAAATCCCGGCCTGGAAATAAACAGTCAAGTAAGGCATCACAATTAGTAAAATTCAAGGAAAAGAAAAACTAAACAAAAGCAGATACAAGTATATACATATACCCACCATAAGGGTCGTACGGTAGAAGCCTAGAGCCGATAAGGCAGGGTTGCTAAAAATGTAAGAGGCGTGGGGTAGCCAGTGTTTGGACATTGATATCTGCTTCTTGCCCCTCAGAGCCGGTATAGAGGAAGAAGCAAAGAAGTCGTAGGCCTCCCTCTCCCGACGCGTCAAGCCTCGATCAGGGATGTGTTCCATCCGAGAACGCGACTTCGTCCATTGCCGGCGAAGGGGAAAGTTGTTAGGAACCCGCACCTAGAAGAACCTCTCTCTCCAATGCTTGAGAGAGGTAGGCTTGGGATACACTGTCAGTTTGCCGGCTTTTGTATATAGGGACATCCAGCCTCCCCGGCCGTCAGCTTCATCGGCCCGGGACCTTCTCTTTCTCCCGATCCCTATTCCCTTGGCTGAGCCATCCTCCATGATCCAGTGCAGTTTATGAAAAAGGTTCAAGGTCTCCGGGAAGCCTTTATAACGTACCACCCAGGCATAGGCCATTAAATTCCGCCATCCAAGGGGAGTTAGTTGGGCTAGGCAAATGTTCCATGCCCGGAAAACCTTGACAAAAAATGGGTCCAAGAGAAATCGCAGCCCAAAGTCCAGCATGTGGGCATAGATAGCTACGTGACCGGCAGGACAATCGGTTACACAGCTCCCTTCTGCCGAAAGGACTAACTTATATTCATCCGGAAAGGCAAAGTACTCGGGTCCTTTTATAAGAAACTTATTTCCCCGGCAGATGTCGGCCCAACCCCCATCTACCTGCACAGCTGTAGCACTATCGGGCTCACTGGGTGGCATATACAGTTCAGCCAAACCCTCTTTGTCTGATTCCTCCGGAATGATTTCTACGGGATCTTCCCGGTCAGAGTTTTTCTTAGCCTCTAGAGTGGGCAACAAAAATATTCGTCGCCCAATGGGACAATTTCGTTGCACAAAGGTTTGGGCAACGATATCTTTGCACGCCAATTTCGTCGTCTAAGGCTCGACGCCCTTTCCATTTTAGGCGTCGAATATCACGTTCGTTGCACAAACTATAGTTTGGGCATCAAAATGTTTTCGTTGCTCATAATGCTAATTTGTGCTACGAGTTTTTTATATCGTTGCCTAAACATGACACAGTATTGGCAACGACAACTTAACTTTTGTTGCCCATATTATAGAACTTTGTGCAACAATCACTATTTGTCGTCGCCCATTGTGTGTTATAACTTTACCAGAATGCTATCTTGGGCAACAACAATTTCATTGCCCAAAGTACTTTGGGCTACGAATTGTT
This sequence comes from Beta vulgaris subsp. vulgaris, assembly GCF_026745355.1. Taxonomy (NCBI): domain Eukaryota; kingdom Viridiplantae; phylum Streptophyta; class Magnoliopsida; order Caryophyllales; family Amaranthaceae; genus Beta; species Beta vulgaris. The sequence goes on from NC_079206.1 coordinate 12,570,293, forward strand.
TTACATAATTTTAAATTTCACGTTTTATTCAAATAACAATGTAAAATACCTAATTAGTTGCCCAAAATTTCATATATAAGTATATAAACTTATTAAAAACAAAAGTATAATATAATAAAAAGAAGTATTCATGGAATAGAAAATTGTAGACAACCGGTGGAGTAAAAATAATCTTCAAATTCAATATTCGACTTAATTTGAATATCTTACAAAATTTAAAGTAAATCTAAAAAAAAAAACTAATTAATACTACCTAAATCTACAAAGAAATTCACATAATTCAAGCCTTGTCATACTTCATATAGTTTCCCTTGGCTAATTTGGGAAGATAGTCACGACCCATTGTTCCTGATAAAAGCGAAAACGTTAAAATTAAGCACCCATGTGATAAAAAAAATGGAGGGTGGGGGGAATGATCGTTTTACTCTTCCGCCCCAAAAAAAAAAAGCAATATGTCCAGATGCACCCATCACTACATCATTCAAAAGCAACTGTAGGGTAATGAACTAATAAATGAAGCTTAGATATGAAGGTTGCACTAAGCACCGAAAGCAATAACATGACAGTACTATATGGTTTTCCAGTTTGCACTTTAACTTTACAAGAATATTGAGTAACATTTAGATTCATGTTTTCCTTTTAATCTTTGGTTTGGTTTTGGTAATAGTCAACTTTTCTGCTTTATTATGTGCTTAAACAGTTAACTTAAACTTCTTTTTCCCACCATAACAGTAGTAAGTGATTAAGCAAGCAGAGTGAGCACAACGAGTATAAATTTATATGATGTTCATGATAGCATACTGAGTTGATAGCTTTTAATCTATACTCTAGGATATGAAAACATGAAAACATCAAAAAGACTAAGAGAAATACTTTAAGACAAGGATACAACATTAAATCAGAAGCCACACAAACCCCGTCAACTCTATATTTTCTTTAACACCACCGATTAGTTAACTTAGTGCTCAACAAAATTCTCCAGAAGTTGTTTATTACTGATCAACCGCATGCAACCATAAAGACTAGTAGCCAACCAAGACACAGAATAATCCTTCAAAAACATAAACATACATATACCCTACCTTGCTTAGAGAATTTGACCATGCATATCAAGAAATTTCACAACTTGGGAAGATAATGATGAATATACCCCCCCAGATGATGACCAGTCTGCACCCAACCAAACACGTAGTGTTTCATTTATTTCAACAAATAAGTGCTAATATCTGAATGTGTTCATGGGTGGTTAACCATCCCGAAACAATATTTCGGTTCGGTAACCGGAAGTTTTCGTACGCTCTTTTTGCGAACCGTAACCGTAACTGTTTAGACTGGTTATCAGGGCCGGTGATGAGGCTGTGCAAACAGCCCCACCGCACAGGGCCTCCATTACATTAGGGCCTCCAAATCTGTTACCTTATTATATATTAATTCCATCATATTAGAGCAAAAGAATTACTTTGGCTCACTGGTAATGCTCCGCATTGCCATTTGTTTGTTGTGTCATGGGCTCGAATCCCATGTGCAAAATTTAGTAAGTTCATTCCCCCCACCCTCCCTTTTTCCATTATTATTTTTTAAAATTCATTTGGGTTTTGTCGGTGTAAAATTACCTTTTTTTAGATTAAAAAAAAAGTATTTTTCCTTCCACTATACTAATTTCATATAAGTCATATCTCTTCCTTAAAATCATATTTTTTTTCCATACTTTTATGTAACATCACATGTATAAACCATAATTCTAGATATTTCTTTATTTATTTTCCAAGAATTGTTTAATTATTTGAGTTATCGTGATAATAAGTTATTGTTTGCCTATGACCGTTGTTAAGTAAAAGGTGAGAAAAAGAGAAGTTCTTGATTGTTAAAAGTAGATAGCATTATTCTCTCTTTGTTTTTTTTTTTTTTGAAAGAACTTTTCTACTCTTTATCTTTTTTTATTGGCTCAATCATAAATTGTGAATTTTGTTCTTTTGTAATTACCAATTTATTCTATATGTATTTTTTCACAATATGTATAATCCTAAAGAGAATTAGGCCTAACTTTAAAGTTAGCACAGGGCCCCCAAATTGTTTAGGATGGCCCTGCCGGTTATCGCCTAAGCGGTTAACCGTTTTTTCGGTACGGTTTTTCGGTTAACCATTAACCGTTGTTTAAGTTATATTATTATGTTTTACTTAATGTACATATCTATTTTCAATTTTTTTGTACATATATTTTAATATTATATATACTCTAATATAAAATGTCTTAAAAAGTGGATAATAAATCAATTGGAAAACATAACTAACACTAAGAATTCACTTCATTTCCTAATTACAGTGTTTATATTAGCGCTAGAATTTCCAAATAATTTCATGCTTTCTCTAATTGTTTTAACTTAGCAACAAATATGAGAATTAATGTAATTGTTTGAAAATGTTTCGCAACAATTAAAAAGAGAAAATAAATATTTCGGTATTTCAGTTAACCCTTCACTCAAAAATCATAACCATAACCGTGCCGTTCAAACATTTTTTGTCGGTACGGTAACCACCCATTTAGACCAGTTTTTCGGTATTTCGGTACGGTTTTTCGGTTTCGGTTTTTTATGAACACCCCTACTAATATCCCTGCAGAATTTTAATTGCACCTCCTGAGAAAATCCCACTGGTTTGTCAGGGTTTGGAGTTTCGGATTAGGTGATAGTACTACAAAATTAAGTCCCTGCCGGTTGACTTGTTTTTTTTTTCAAGATACTATATATGAGAACTATATTTCACTCATTGTATGTTCAGCTAATCTTGACGAACAAATGTAGCTGGTAAGGCTAAATCCTGACCTCCCTTACCCACATCTAGGTTCATCAAAGGAGGGGCACTGAAGCTTTATTGATACCATTCTTGAACCAGATAGCCAAAATTTTAGATATTACCTTTCTAGAGAGAAGACTCAAAAAACTTTGACCTTGCCAATAGAAGCACAATAGCACCAAATTCCAAGAGAAGAACCGAATCTAAAGATTTCTTCACCTGTGTTATTTTTGATGTCACTCCTAGCACCTGTCTGACAAAGTCTTTCAAGAGAACACCAAAAGGAAAGCTGGAGAATTTTCAGCTTCCTATTATTTTCGACAAGGAAAGGTTAGGAGCTAAAGTTATAACCAACAAAGAAAAAGTTTAACCAGACTACCATTAACACAATTATCCAAGTTAAAGACATCAGTTATCAATGAGAATCTTGAAATCAGCAGTGGATAACATCTTTTCTTACAACGCAAAAGAACTTGACCAAAGCACAAAGATGAAAAGAGAGGAACATGCTTAGCTATTAAAGAAAGCAATGGCAACATCAGGTGCATTATAGACGGAAATTTGACATGGATGAGCTAACAACTCAATCTACTTTCTAACTTCTGACATTACGGGGAAATGTCTTTCGATGACAATGATAGGATCGTGAGAAGAAGAATGTAGATTCGGATGGAACAAGAATAAATTTGTGACGTAGAAAGCGATGAGCAATTATATACGAACGAAAGCTCTTACATAAATACATGATATAAATGTGACTGGTATAATAGTATACATAATTAACCAGAAATGAATTACTTGAGCAACAAAAATCACAAGGGCAGGAATTTTTTTTGGGTTTCCCGTGCTCCCAAGAAACCAAATTTGAGAAGCAAGTGAATGTTTAATCTCCAACTAAGCTATGGTTGGAAATGGCATAACTTCGGGGTAAACCCCCTTTTTTACTATCAAAGTGCTGTAAAACTGTGTATGTCCATTATATTATTTCAATAGTCGGATCAGCTCAACATATCAGCAAATAAGCTAGACAAATTATTTTATGTAAAACTTCGACGCACTCAATTTTCAGCAGTTCGAATTTCCTAAAAGCTCAAGAGCGAAGAGAAATTTACCCAAAAAAGATGAGACTCATATCATTTTTTTCACATTTAGGTTCAACACCAAATATATTTTCCTTCCGCGATGGCATTTATGTTATGAATCACATTTCAAAGGTATCAAAAGGTATCAACAACGCAATAATGAAACCCCTATAATGCTGTAATGTTGGTTGGAACAAATAATGCAACAACCCAAACTCGCAGATCAATGTTCTCCCTATAGTTAGCTGTTTAAGCACATAATATCCTGCATTTTGTCATGTTGTCATGCTGCTGCTTATTATACGGAAGGAGTAAAATCATTTTGTCTTTTGAATTATACTCCCTCCGTCCCAAAATATAGTTCCCATTTCTATTTTGGGGTCAAATTTTAAAAATTTTGACCAAATATTCTTACTAATGTATACAAAAAAAACATATTCATGAGGGGTCTTGTTAGATTCGTCTCAATGTGTAAATTCGTAATATCAATTTTTTATATTTTTTACTAATAAGAAAAAGAAGATATTGTAGGTCAAAGGTACGTCTTGGAGACTGTGCAAAATGAAATGGGAACTATATTTTGGGACGGAGGGAGTATGTTCTTTCATACTTCTGAAATGAGTAACAAACTCACATGGTGTTAATAAACTATGTGAATGATGATCACCAAAGAACTAAATCGAAACACACGGTTCGCTGAGATTCAATTACTTCCACCATTAATCGGCCAAAACTCACATCTAAATCCATCATTACTTCGTAAACAATCCAAATAGGCAAGAATTCGGCAGTTTTCTCAATGAATATATTGCTAACACATTTGACACTTTAATCTACAATAATTCAACTAAATCATCCACAAAATCATATAATCATCCACAAAATTAAAATTAGAAAAAATATGAAGTAGAAAAATTACCTATGCCAAGACCTGGATGTATAATTGTTCTCCTCAACTTTGAGTTTCCTTTATTCTACATCTTCGCCGAGTGCATACAGCACTGAAAACCAGTAAACGAGAGGAGAGGGAGCGCCGGTGGTTCTGCCTCGCCGCGCCAGACAGCAGCGAAATCGGAGCGAAAGTGAAGTTGACGGACAACAGCAGATTCACCGGCGACAAGAAGTGTCGGAGAAGTCGTCGGACATCAGCAGATTTGCCCGAGACGTGCGAGTGTTAAGGCGGACCGGAGAGGGTGTGAGACTGTGAGTTGAGGAGGAGATGAGCAGTTGAATTTTTTTTTTTTTTTACAGGATGAGAAGTTGGAGTCTTGAAAGAGTGAAATACGTGATTTCGTGGGAAAATATTATTGTGGGTTTCTTTTCAACTTTTTTTTGTTGAGTTTGTGCAACGAGACATAATTTGAATTGGGCAATTTATTATACAAGGGCAACGAAATATATAGTTTCGTCGTCTAATCAAGATAACGGGCAACCCAAAATTTATCTCGTCGTCCAAATATGAATTTGGGCAACAACAACGAATTTGTCGCCCATAATTTACATTATAGGCTACACAATCAGCTCGTCGCTCTTTTTTTCAACAATGGGCCACGACATTCTTTTTTGTCGCCCTTAAGTATCAATTCCGTCGCCCAAAACCTATTTTCTTGTGATCCTCGCTAGACGAAGCCATGGAACGGTCTACACTGTCCACCTGGTCCGAATGCACAGGGGACACCCTTATTTCTTTGGGTCCCGGCCTACTTGAAGTTTCCCCTATCTCAAGGACTGGTCTAGGGCTGAAAGAACTGCCGGGAGGGAATAGTTCAGGGGAGCGTTCAGCTAGACCTAGCATGGTCCTGTATTGTCCATAGACATTCACTCCTAAGGCCTTTGCCTGTTCTACTACCATTCCCAATTGGGAGAAGCTCGTATGGCCTGCTCGTTATCTGGCCTACCTGAGGTACTACAGTCCTTATGGCTACTAGCCCTAAAATCCTGGGCAGAGTCCCTTAACGGCGAGTCATTCAGACCTATGGGACTAGGAGAGGTGCTATCGGAATTTACGTCGCTTTCGGACATAACGGAAGGACTTCTAGAGATATTTTGTGAATCCGAGTCTGAAGACATTATAAATAAGACGGTATGAAAGATGAAAGAAAGGTCTGAAGGAAATACCTGGAATGGAGAGTATAGAAGAAGAATGAACCGGTATCCAAGAAATACGCGAAGTCGGAAGGGAAAAGTTTGATCAAAACCGTCAGAGATGCAAAGGAAGATCTTAGAGAGAGGAAGTCCGCTATGAATATGAGAGCAAATGCAATCACTCAAGGCGTATTTATAGAGGAGGTCACGGCTGGGATTAGGCGACTCTTCGTCTTCCCTTCCTGATCACGCCACGTGTTATTGAATGGTACCCAGCTGTGATGCAACTTCTCTTAATGAGCTCTGACAGTTGGTGCAGATATCAAGGCGACGTTTGAAATTCCCTGGCGAACGTTTCATCTTCTCGCTCCAGCTTAAGTCAGCTTAACCCATGTCGGTTTACAACCTATTTAAGCAGGATACGTCTATGCCAGACATACCGGCTTGGGGGCTAGTTGTATGGGGGCTGACTAAGTTCCATACCGGTTTAACTAGACCGGAATACACTAATGTGGTCACACATGTT